>NC_060071.1:96459469-96762499 GCF_922984935.1 Meles meles | reverse complement strand
AACCATGCAGTTTTAGCTAAAGTGTATGCTTAGCCTTTAGCTAAGGAAGTATAAATTGCACTGTGGAATTAGTTCTGCTGAGGCTAGAGCTAGGCTTTTGTACTAGCTCTCTCCCCATTTCTACTCCAAATACTATCATTGGTCAATCATGTTAGTAGATTGTGGGATGATGTAATTGGCAAGATGGATCCATTTATGCAAAAACAGTTCTCTGGAGGGGTTTGTAGGTGGGAGCCACTGGTAAAAGTTAAAAAATAGGCTTACCAACCAGTAAAAGAAATCACTGGGGATTTGGGCAGGACCTAACAGGATCTGCTAAGTCACTAAATTTTGTATGTGTTTTACTTATTTGAATGTCATTTTCTTAGTTCAAATCCTCTTGTGTGTCTTCTGGATACTGTATTAGTCTCTTAACTAATTTTCCTGCTTCCAGCATTTTCCTTCTCTATTTAATCCTTTTTCTTGTTGCCAGAATGTATCTAAAACACAAATTTGACCATGTCACATCTTTCTATATCTGCCAGTTTTGTCCTTAAGGGAAACATAAAACTCCAGATGCTACACCGAAGATTCTTATCTGAGTCTTCTCCAGTTTTCCATCTACACCTATTGCCATTTCTAGATCTATATGCCATGCTTTAGCTATATTAAATGAAAATTATTTTTTAATCTCACTCACCTAAGCTTTCACTATTCACATGTTATTTTATTCACTTGGATTGCCAATTAGCTTTTCTTTCTAATTGAATTTCTTGTACTTACTCTATTAATCGAACTAAAATGTCAGCTACTCCAGGAAATCATCCGCTCACCCAAACTCAAAACTATTTTAGTTGCTTACAGGGCTATTTGAGCAGTATTCATTTATTAGGATATTTCATGTTATAATTCATTGGTTTACATATCTAATTGGTAGTATAAAGCATAGGTATTATACTAGAAAAAACAATTTCTGTCAAATAAGAATAAAAGGGGTGTAACTATGAGTTGCAGTCTTTTAAGTTATATTGAAATATAATTAACACACAGCACTGTATAAGTTTAAGCTATACAGCATATTGATTTGACTTTGATATTTTCTAAAATGATTACAATAACTTAATATCTATCATCTCAAATAGAAAAAAAGGAAAAAAATGTTTTTTTTTTCTTTATGGTGAGAACTTTCAGTTTATTATTTTAGCCACTTTCAAATAGAACATAAAGCAGTATTAGCTATAATTACCATATGTTGTACATCACACCCTTGGTACTTGCTCTACTGGTCACCAGTAAACAGCATTTGAACATCTTTCATCCAGTTCCCCTACCCCCACCTCTGGTAACCACAGATCAGTCTCTTCTTTTCTTATGAGTGATTTTTTTGTTTGTTTGTTTTTGCTTTGGGTTCATTAGTTTGCTTGTTTTTTAGATTCCACATATAATTGATATCATATAGTATTTGTCTTTCTCTGACTTGATTTCACTTAGCATAATGCCTTTAAGGTCCATCTGTGTTGTTGAAAATGTTAAGATTTCCTTCTTTGTATGACTAAATTGTACTTCATTTTATATATTATATATAAATAAATACACATTAATATATAAGTGTGTATATATATCTCATTTTCTTTACCCATTTATCATATATGGACACTTGGGTTGTTCCAGTGTCATTAATATTGTAAGTAATGCTGTGATGAACATGGTGTTGCACATGTCTCTTTCATGTAGTGTTCATTTCCTTCAGATATTTACCCAGAAGTGGAATTTTCGTGTCATATGGGAGCTCTATTTTAAAATTTTTGAGGAAATATTCTCTTGTATAGTGGCTGTATAAAATTTTTTTCTTTATGGTGAGAACTTTCAGTTTATTATTTTAGAAACTTTCAAATATAACATAAAGCAGTATGTTTTATGTTATAAAAAATATGTTATGTAAAAAAATATGTTATGTAAAAAAATTTACAATCCCATCAAAAGGGCACAAGAGTTCCTGTTTCTTTCTCCCTATCCTGCCATTATTTGTTATTTCCTGTCCTTTTGGTGATAGTTACTCTAACAAGTGTGAGGTGGTATGTCATTGTGGTTTTGAGTTGCATTTCCCAGATGATTAGTGATGTTGAGTACCCTTTCACATACTGTTGTCCATTTATATGTGTTCCATAGAAAAATATCCATTCAGGTCCTTTGCCAATTTTAAAAATTGGATTTGTGATTTATTTTGCTATTAAGTTGTATGAGTTTTTTATATATTTTGAATATTAAGCTCTTATAAGATATCTATTCAAAATATTTTTTCCCATTTGTAAGCTGTCTTTTCATTTTCTTTTTTTTTTTAAAGATTTTATTTATTTGATAGATGGAGATCACAAGTAGGCAGAGAAACAGGCAGAGAGAGAGGAGGAAACAGGCTCCCTGCTCAGCAGAGAGCCGGATGTGGGGCTCGATCCCAGGACCCTGGGATCATGACCTGAGCCGAAGGCAGAGGCTTTAACCCACTGAGCCACCCAGGTGCCCCTGTCTTTTCATTTTCTTGATGATTTCTTTTTCTGTGCAAAGGCTTTTTAGTTTGATATAGTCCCAAGTTGTTTTTTATTTTTTCGCTCATGCCTTGAGGTTTTGTTTTTTTTTTTTTTTTTTTTTCTTGGAGTTTTATTGTCTCAGGCCTCAAATTTAAGTCTTCAGTCCATTAAAAAAAAAAAAAAAAGTAAGTGGCATAAGATAAGGGTCTGGTTCCATTCTTTTACATGTGAATACACATTTTTTTTTTTTTTTGCCTCAGTACCATTTATTGAAGAGACCATCTTTTCTCCAATGAGTATTCTTTTTTTTTTTTTTTTAAGATTTTGTTTATTTATTTGACAGAGAGTGAGAGCGAGAGAGGAAACACAAGCAGGGGGAGTGGGAGAGAGAGAAGCAGACTTCCTGTTAGCAGGCAGCCTGATGATGGCTGGATCCCAGAACCCTGGGATCATGACCCGAGCTGAAGGCAGATGCTTGGCAAATGAGCCACCCAGGTGCCCCTCCACTGAGTATTCTTGACTTTCTTGTTAAATACTAGTTGACTATATATGCATGGATTTATTTCTGAGCTTTAATTCAGATCTATTGGTCTATGCATCTGTTTTTATGCTGATACCAAGTTATTTGGATTACTATATTTTATAATATAGCTTGGATTCAGGAGGTGTGGTGACTCCCACCTTGTTCCTCTTTCTCAGGATTACTTGGGTTATTCACGGTCTTCAAATGGTTTCAAATAAATTTTAGCTTTGTTTTTTTCTACTTCTCTGAAAATTGTCAATTCTCTACAAATTGTCATTGTAATTCTGATAGGGATTGCAATTAAATATATAGATGCCTTTGGGTAAGGTGCACATTTTAACAATATAATTTTTTTCCAATACATGAACATGGGATAACTTGCCATTTATTTGTTTGATCTTTGATTTTTTTATCAATATTTTATAGTTTTAGGATAGAGATCTTTCATCTCCTCAGTTAAATTTATTTCTAAGCATATTATTGTTTTTGATGTTATTATAAATGTGATTTTCTTTATTTCTTTTTCAGATAATTCATTGTTAGTATATAGAAATGCTATTGATTATGATACGTTAATTTTGTATCATACAAGTTTAGTAAATTTGTTGATCAAATCCAATTGTCTTTTGGTGAAGTCTTTAGGATTTTCTATATAAAATCATGTCATCTCCAAATCGAGATAATTTTATTTCTTTTCAATCCTGATGCCTTTTCATTCTCTTTCTTGTTTGATTACTCTGGCTGGGATTTCCAGTACTATGTCAAATAGGAATGAAGAGAGTGGGCACTCTTGTTCCTTATTATGGAGGAAATGTTTTCAGCCTTTCACCACTAAGTATGATGTTAGCTGTGGGCCCGTCATGTGTGGCTTTTATTATGTTCAGGTAAGTTTCTTCTATACCCAATTTTTAAAAGAGTTTTTAATCATGAACAGATGTTGAATTTTGTCAGATACTTTTTCTGTATCTATTGAGATAAACACACGATTTTTTCCTTTATTCTATTAACGATATATATCACATTTATTGATTTGTGTATATCGAAACATCCTTGTATCCCAGAGATAAATCCCACTTTATCATGGTGAATAATATTTTTAATGTGCTGAAGAATTCAGCTTGCTAGTATTTTGAGAAGTTTTGCATCTATAGTTTTCTATCAAGGATATGGGTCTATAGTTTTCTTAAAGTGTCCTTTTATGGCTTTCTTATCAGGGTATTGTTGGACTTTTAATGACTCAACCTTCTTACAAGTAGTAAGTCTATTCAAAAATTCTGTTTCTTCCTGATTCAGTCAGTTAAGTTGTATATTTCTCAGAATATCTAATATTTCTTTTAGGCTGTCTTATTTGTTGGGAGTATGATTATTCATAGTATCCTCTCTTGATTTTTTTTATTTCTATGGTATCAGTTGTAATGTCTCCATTTTATAATTTTGTTAATTTGGGTTCTCTTTTTCCCTTGGTTAGTCTAGCTAAAAGTTTGTCAGTTTCTTTTTTTTCTTTTCGAGTACTCAGTTTTGTTTATGTTTTCTATTCTTTCTCTGTTCTTTATTTCATTTGTTTCTGCTCTAATCTTTATTATAGCCTTCCTTTTGCTAACTTTGGGCTTAGTTTGTTCTTTTTCAAATCCTTGAGGTGCAGTTTTATGTTGTTTGTTTAAGAAATCTCTTATTTCTTAATAAAAGTGTTTACTGCTATCAACTCTTTTAGGACTGCTTTTGCTGCATTTTATGTTTTGGTATGTTGTGTTTCCACTTTATTGGTCCCAAGATACACTTCATTTTTTCTTTAATATTTTCTTTGACCTATTAGTTATTGAGGAGAATGTTAATTTTTAAGTATTAATGAGTTTTTCAGTTTTCCTCCTGTTATTGATTTCTAGTTTTATACAGTTGTCTTCAGAGAAGATTCTTGGCATAATTTCCATCTTCTTGAATTTGCTTAGACTTGTTTTGTGGCTAAACATATGTTCTATCCTAGAAAATGTCTCACGTAGGCTTGAGAAAAATGTGTCTCTGCTTTTGTTACAGATTGTTCTGTATATATATGTCTGTCAGATTGTTTGGTCTATAGTATCCAAATATGCTCCCTTCTTATTAACTCTGTGTGATCTTTCCATTGTTGAAAGTGGGATATTAAAGTCCCAAATATTATTGCAATGTATTTGGCTTTATATATTTAGGTGCTCTGATGTTGGGTACATGAATTTCTACAATTGTTACATCTTCTTGATGGATTCATTCCTTTATCACAGTATAATGATCTTTGTCTCTTTTTACCAATTATAGATTAAAGTCTATTTTGTCTAAGTAAGTATAGCTTCTCAGCTTTTGTTCTGGTTAATATTTGCTTAAATATTTTTTCCTTCCCTTCATTGTTAGTTCATGTGTTTCTTTTTTTTTTTAATATTTTATTTATTTGACAGAGAGAAATCACAACTAGGCAGAGAGGCAGGCAGAGAGGCAGGCAGAGAGAGAGGAGGAAGCAGGCTCCCTGCGGAGCAGAGAGCCAGATGCGGGGCTCGATCCCAGGACCCTGGGATCATGACCTGAGCTGAAGGCAGAGGCTTTAACCTACTGAGCCACCCAGGCGCCCCAGTTCATGTGTTTCTTTAAGTCTAAAGTGAGCCTTCTTTAAGCAGCCTAAAGTGAGCCTTCTCTAAGCAGCCTAACAGTGGGTCTTATTATTTATTAATTTGGATATTATTAGAAAATTTAATCTGTTTACATTCAAGTAATTATTTATTTTTCATTTTTAAAATAATTTATTCTTTTATTCTTAATTTTAATTTCACTATAGTTAACATACAGTGTTATATTAATTTCAAGTATACAGTATAGTGATTCAGCAATTTTGTTCATTTCTCCTTGTTCATCATAAGTGTATTCTAATCCTCATTAGCTATTTGACCCCTCTCCATGCCCACCACTCCTCTAGTAACCATCAGTTTTTTCTCTATCATTAAAAGATTCTTTCTTAGTTTCTCTTTTTCCTCTGCTTGTTTTCTTTCTTAGAGTTCACATATGAGTGAAGTGATGTTATATGTATTTCTCTGACTAACTTTTTCACTTAGGATTATACTCTCTAGCTCTATCCATGTCCTTGTAAATGGCAAGATTTCATCCCTTTATATGGCTGCATGATATATGTATTTATCTATCACCTATCTATATATCTATAGATACAAATACAGATATAACTTTTTTTCCAGTAATCTATTGCTGGACCCTTGAGCTGATTCCAGAATTTGACTGTTGTAAATAATGCTGCAGCAAATATAGGGGTAACAATATCCCTTTCATTTACTGTTTTACTATTACAGGGGCAAATATCCAGTAGTGCAATTACTGGATCATAGGGTAGTTCTCTTAAAATTTTTGAAGAATCTGCATACTATTCTTCACAGTGGTGACACCAACAATGCAAAAAGTCTCCTTTTTTCTGCATATACTCACACTTGTTTCTTCTTCTTTTTTTCTTCATTCTGACAGGTGTGAAGTGATATTGTAGTTTGATTTGCATTTCCCTGATGATGAGTGATGTTGAGCATTTTTTCATGTATGTGTTGGTCACCTGTATGTCATCTTTGGAAAAATGTCTTTTCATGTTTTTTGCCTGTTTTTTAATTGGATTATTTTGGGGGGGGGGGTACTGAGTTCCATACGTTTTTTATATATTTTAGATACTAACCCTTTTTGGATATGCCATTTGCCATTATCTTCTCCTATTGATTCAGTAGTTTGCTATTTAATTTTGTTGATTGCTTCCTTACCTATGCAGAAATTTTTATTTTCATGTAGTTGCAATAGTTTATTTTGCTTTTATTTCCCTTGCTTCAGGAGACATACCTAGAAAAATGTTACAGCCATTGTTAGAGAAATTACTGCCCGTACTCTCTTCTAGGACTTTCATAGTTTCAGGTCACATACATAGATATTTAATCCATTTTTTTTTCTTTTTTCTTTTTCTTTTATTAATGCATAATGTATTATTTGCCCCAGGGGTACAGGTTTGTGAATCCATCAGGCTTACACATTTCACAGCACTCACCATAGCACATACCATCCCCAATGTCCATAACCCAGCCACCCAACATCCACTCCTACCCTCCCAGCAACCCTCAGTTTGTGGCATGAGATTAAGTCTCTTATGCTTTGTCTCCCTCCCGATCCCATCTTGTTTCATTTTTTACCTTCCTACCACCCCCATGATTCCCTGCCCTGCCTCTCAAATTCCTCATATCAGAGAGATCATGTGATAATTCTTTCTCTGATTGATTTATTTCACTAAGCATAATACCCTCTAGTTCCATTCCTGTCATTGCAAATGGCAAGATTTCATTGGGGTGTTTTTTGATGGCTGCATAGTATTCCATTGTATATATATACACACCACATCATCTTTATCCATTCCTCTGTTGATGGACATCTAGGTTCTTTCCACAGTTTGGCTATCGTGGACATTGCTGCTATAAACATATGGGTGCACATGCCCCTTTGAAACCCTACCTTTGTATCTTTAAGGTAAATACCCAGTAGTGTGATTGCCGGGTCATAGGGTAGCTCTATTTTCAACCTTTTGAGGAACTGCCATACTGTTTTCCCGAACAGCTGCACCAGCCTGCATGCCCACCAACAGTGTAGGAGGGTTCTCCTCTCTCCACATCCTTGCCAGCATCTGTCATTTCCTGACTTGTTAATTTTAGCCATTCTGACTATTGTGAGGTGGTATCTCATTGTGGTTTTGATTTGTATATCCCTGATGCCAAGTGATGTTGAGCATTTTTTCATGTGTCTTTTGGCCATTTGGATGTCTTCTTTGCAGAAATATCTGTTCATGTTCTCTGCCTATTTATTGATTGGATTATTTGTTCTTTGGGTGTTAGGTTTGAGAAGTTCTTTATAGATTTTGGATACTAGCCCTTTATGATATGTCATTTGTGAATATCATGTCCCATTCTGTCAGTTGTCTTTTGGTTTTGTTGACTGTTTCTTTTGCTGTGCAAAAGCTTTTGATCTTGTTGAAGTCCCAATAGTTCATTTTTGCCCTTGCTTCCCTTGCCTTTGGTGATGTTTCTAGGAATAAATTATCATGACTGAGGTTGAAGAGGTAGCTGCCTGTGTTCTCCTCAGGATTTTCATAGTTTAATGTCTCACTTTGAGGTCTTTCATCCATTTTGAGTCTACTTTTGTGTGTGGTATAAGGAAATGTCCAGTTTCATTCTTCTGCATGTGGCTGCCCAGTTTTCCCAACACCATTTGTTGAAGAGACTGTCTTTTTTCTATTGCATGTTCTTTCCTGTTTTGTGGAAGATTAGTTGACCATAGAGTTGAGGGTCCATTTCTGGGTTGTCTACTCTGTTCCATTGATCTATGTGTATTTTTTTTGTCCCGTACCATACTTGTCTCGATGACTTCAGCTTTGTAATTGAGCTTGAAGTCTGGAAATGTAATGCCACCAACTTTGACTTTCTTTTTCAATATTCCTCTGGGTATTTGGGGTCTTTTCTGGTTCCATATAAATTTTGGGATTATTTGTCCCATTTCTTTGAAAAAAATTGAAGATATCTTGATAGGGATTGCATTAAATGTGTAGATTGCTTTAGGTACCATAGACATTTTCACAATATTTGTTCTTCTAATCCATGTACATGGAATGTTTTTCCATTACTTTGCATCTTTGTCAATTTCTTTCATGAGTGCTTTATAGTTTTCTGAGTACAAATTCTTTGCCTCTTTAGTTAGATTTATTCTGAGGTATTTTGTGGTTTTGGGTGCAATTGTAAATGGGATTGGCTCCTAAATTTCTCTCTTCTGTCTTGCTATTGGTGTATAGAAATGTAACTCATTTCTGTGCATTGATTTTATATCATGATAGTTTACTGAATTCCTGTATGAGTTATAGCAGTTTTGGAGTTGAATCTTTTGAGTTTTCCATATAAAGTATCCTCTCATCTTCAAAGAGTGAGAGTTTGACTTCCTCTTTGCTGATTTGGATGCCTTCAATTTCTTTTGGTTTTCTGATAGCTGAGGCTAGGACTTCTGGTGCTATGTTGAATACCAGTGGTGACAGTGGCTATCCCTACTGTGTTCCTGACCATAGGGGGAAAGCTCTTGGTTTTTCCCCATTGAGAATGATATCTGCTGTGGGTTTTTCCTAGATGGTTTTATGATGTTGAGGTATGTACCCTCTATCCCTACACCGTGAAGTGTTTTGAGCAAGAAAGGATGCTGTACTTTGTCAAATGCTTTTTCAGCATCTACTGAGAGTGTCATATGGTCCTTATTCTTTCTTTTATTAATATACTATATCACATTAATTGATTTGCAGGTGTTGATCCAACCTTGCATCCCAGGAATAAATCCCACTTGGTCGTGGTGAATAATCCTGTACTGTTGGACCCTACTGGCTAGTATTTTGGTGAGAATTTTTGCATCCATGTTCATCAAGTATATTTGTCTCTAATTATCTTTTTTGATTGGGTCTTTGTCTGGTTTTGGGATCGGGATAATGCACCTCATAAAACAAGTGTGGAATTTTTCTTTCGATTTCTATTTTTTGGAATAGTTTCAGGAGAATAGCTATGAATTCTTCTTTAAATGTTTGGTAGAATTCCCCTGAGAAGCCATCTGGCCTTGGTTTCTTGTTTTTTGAGAGATTTTTGGTGACTATGTCAATCTCCTTATGATTATGGGTCTATTCAGGTTTTCTATTTCTTTCTGGTTCAGTTTTGGTAGTTTATTTGTCTCTAGGAATGCATCCATTTCTTCCACATTGCCAAATTTGCTGGCGTATAGTTTCTCATAATATGTGCTTATAATTGTTTGTATTTCTTCAGTGTTGGTTGTGATCTTTCCTCTTTCATTCATGATTTTATTAATTTGGGTCCTTTGTCTTTTCTTTTGGATAAGTCTGGCCAGGGGTGTATCAATCTTATTAATTCTTTCAAAGAACCAGCTCCTAGTTTCATTGATTTGTTCTCCTGTTCTTTTTGTTTCTATTTCATTGATTTCTGCTCTGATCTTTATTTCTCTTCTCCTGCTGGGTTTAGGCTTCCTTTACTAGTCTTTCTCCATTTCCTTTAGGTGTAGGGTTAGGTCATGAGACCTTTCTTGTTTCTTGAGAAACAAGATTTATATTGCTTATATTGCTATATACTTTCTTCTCAGGCCTGCCTTTGCTGTGTCTCACAGATTTTGAATAGTTGTGTTTTCATTTGTTTCCATGAATTTTTAAAAGTCTACTTTAATTTCCTTGTTGACACATTCATTCTTTGGTAAGATGCTCTTTAACCTCCATGTCTTTGATTTCTTTCCAACTTTCCTCTCGTGATTGAGTTCTAGCTTCAGAGAATTGTGGTCTGAAAATATGCAGGGAATGATCTCAGTCTTTTGGTACTGGTTGAGGCCTAATTTGTGACACAGGATGTGATATTTTCTTGAGAATGTTCTATGTGCACTAGAGAAGAATGTGTATTCTGCTGTTTTGGCATAGAAAGTTCTAAATATATCTGTGATGTTCTTCTGGTCCATTGTGTCATTTAAAGACTTTATTTCCTTGTTGATCTTTTTTTTAGATCATCTGTCCATTTCAGTAAGGGGGTTGTTGAAGTCCCCTACTATTATTGTATTATTGGCAATGTGTTTCTTTGATTTTGTTAGTAATTGGTTTATATAGTTGGCTGCTCCCATGTTGGGGCATAGATATTGAAAATTATTAGATCTTCTCATTGGACAGACCCTTTAAGTATGATATAGTATTCTTCCTCATCTCTTATTATAGTCATTGGCTTAAAATCTAATTGATCTGATTTAAGGATTGCCACCCCAGCTTTCTTTTGATGTCCATTAGCATGCTAAATTGTTTTCCATCCCCTCACTTTAAATCTGTTGGTGTCTGTGAGTCTAAAATGAGTTTCTTTCAGATAGCATTTCAATGGGTCTTGTTATTTTATCCATTCTGATACCCTGTGTCTTTTGACTGGGGCATTTAGCCCAATTACATTCATGGTAAGTATTGAAAGATGTGAATTTAGTGTCATTGTATTGCCTGTAAGGTGATTGTTACTGTATATTGTCTCTGTTCCTTTCTGGTCTACTAATTTTAGACTCTCTCTTTGCTTAGAGGACCCTCTCAATATTTCCTGTAGGGCTGGTTTGGTGTTTACAAATTCTTTTTATTTTTGTTTATCCTGAAAGCTTTTTATCTCTCCTTTTATTTTCAATGATAGCCTAGCTGGATATAGTATTCTTGGCTGCATATTTATCTCATTTAGTGCTCTGAATATATCATGCCAGTCCTTTCTGGCCTGCCAGGTCTCTGTGCTTAGGTCTCTGACAATCTAATATTTCTACCATTGTATGTTACAGACTTTTCCCTAGCTACTCTGAGGATTTTCTCTTTGTCACTAAGACTTGTAAATTTTACTATTAGATGATGGGGTATGGACCTATTTTTATTGATTTTGAAGGGGGTTCTCTGTGGCTCCTGGATTTTGGTGTTTGTTCCCTTGCCAAATTAGGGAAATTATCTGTTATAATTTACTCCAATATACTTTATGCCCCCCTATCTCTTTCTTCTTCTGAGATCCCAATTATTCTAATATTGTTTCATCTTATGGTATCACTATCACTTATGTCTCGAATTCTCCCATTGTGGTCCAGTAGTTATTTGTCTCTCTTTTTCTCAGCTTCTGTATTCTCTATCATTTGTTCCTCTATATCACTAATTCTCTCTTCTGCCTCATATTTCCTAGCAGTAAGAGCCTCCATTTTTTATTGCACATCATAAATAGCTTTTTTAATTTCAACTCAGTTAGATTTTATTTCTTTTATTTCTCCGGAAAGGGATTTTATTTCCCTAGAAAGGGATTCTCTAGTATCTTCCATGCTTTTTATGAGCCCCTTTAGCACCTTGATAACTGTTATTCTGAACTCTATTTCTGACATATTACTAATATTCCTATTGATTACGTCCCTAGCCATCTGTACTGCCTGTTCTTTTTTTTTTTTTTTTTGTGGTGGATTTCCTGCCTTGTCATTCTATCCAGATTAGAATAGATGATTGAGAGAACAAAATACTAAAAGAGTAGAAAAGACCCCCGAAAAATATACACTAACCAAATAAGAAGAGACCCAAAACTGGGGGAAAAAATGGTGGTGGGGGGAGAAAAAAGAAAGTAGAAAAAAAAATGTGTACACACACACACACACACACACACATATATATATATATATATGGTGAATAGAATGGAGCCACACAATAGATTTTGGGTGTGTTTTGGTCTGTTAGAAGAAACTATGTCCCAAAATATTAAGAAAAGAAAAACTTATATATGTCCCAAATAGGGGTAATCATGATGAAGGTATGTAAGATGAGTGTAAAGATGAAATTTTAAAAAATATCTAAAAAAGTTATTGATAAGAAGTTGGTTTGGAAAAGAAAAAATAAGAAAAAATGTGATCAGACTGAAGACTAGAACAAAGCCATGCACTAGATTTAGGGTATATTTTGATCTATTAGAAAAAACTGCATCCCAAAATTTTAAAGAAAAAATCCTATATGCATAAAAAATAAGGTTAAATACAATGAAGGGATAAAATATGACTATAACAATGACAATTTTTAAAGATTTTTAAAAAGGTATTGATAAAATAGTTTAAAAAGGAGGGCATGTATTGCATGGAGCACTGGGTGTGGTGCAAAAACAATGAATACTGTTATGCTGAAAATAAATAAATAAAACACGTTAAAATGTTAAAATAGGAAAGAGGAAAAATAAATAGAATAAGAAAATTTTTAAAAATTACCTTTGAAAAACTAAACGATCATGGGAAAAAAGCCATGAATTCTATGTGTTGCTTTCCCCTAGCTCTGGAGTTTGACAATTCTAATTGATCAGTGAACTTGGTTTTGGCTGGGTGTTCTTGCTGATATTCTAGGGGAGGGGCCTTTGTAGTGATTTTCAAATGTCTTTGCCTGAGGTAGAATTGCATCACCCTTTCCAGGGTCCAGGCTAAGCAATCTGCTTGGTTTTGCTCTAGGTAGCTTTTTTTCCCTGAAAGCTTCTGTACAGCTTTGGAGGACAGGAATGAAAATGGCAGCCTCCCACTCTCCAGCCTGTAAGGAGCCGAGAACTCAGGGCCCCACTTCTCAATGTGCCCTCAGAGAAAAGCAGTCAACCCCTCCCATCTCCCCAGTCTCCTGTCACACTCCGAACTCACCTAGCCTGTGACCGAGCATTTCTATCTCTGGTGCATGGCCCCATTTGGAGTCTCCAAACCCAGCAGATTCCAACAGCATGTTCCCATGGCACTCCTCCCAGAGGAGGAAGGAGGGGGTCTTTCTGGATCTGCCACATGTGGTCCCTGCTCAAAGAGTAGTGGCCCAGCTATGCCTTGCACAGATTAAGGTAACCGCCAACTGAAAGCCCACTCCTCAGCTCCGTCTGGGCAGCCAGCTTTCCCGCTGCAATACCTGGGAGCTTCGCCATACTCAGACACCTCTGGTCTTTGTGTGACCCCGAGGGATCCTGAGACCACACTGTCCCCATGAAGTTTCCACCCCCTGCTTAGCCACTAAAGCAACGTCACTCCGTGGAGCAGACTTCTAAAAGTTCCAATTTTGTGCTCTGCTACTCTCATTTGCCAGGAGCCAGCCCCTCTCACTACAGTCTTTCTTCCCATATGTTGCCTCAGATTCAGTTCTCTGCAATTCCTACCTTCTGGAAGGTGGTCAATTTTCTGTTCCTAGAATTGCTGTTCTTCTTTTCTTCTATCTCCTGTTGAGTTTGTAGGTGTTCAGAATGCTTTAATAACTCTCTAGCTGAACTCCTGGGAACCAGTGATATTAGGACTTCTATTTCTCCACCATCTTGCTCCTTTCTCCAGTCTTTTATCCATTTTGCTTTTATTTTTGTGTGTGGTGTAAGACAGTGATCCAGTTTATTCTTTTGCATATAACTGTCTAGTATTCTCAACCTCATTTGTGGAACAGACTATCGTTTTCCCATTGAATATTCTTTCCTGCTTTGTCAAACATTGACCATATAGCAATGGGTACATTTCTGGGTTTTCAGTTTTGTTTCATTGATCTATATTTCTATTTTTGTGCCAGTACCAAACTATTTTGATTATTATAGGCTTGAAATACAACCTGAAGTCTGGAATTCTGATACCTCCAGCTTAGTTTTTCTTTTTCAAGATCTTCATGGCTCCATACAAATTTTAGGATTGTTTCTTCTAGGTCTTTGAAAAATGCTGTTGGTACTTTGATAGGGATTGCATCCCTATGGATCACTTTGAGTAGTACAGACACTTTAACAGTATTTGTTCTTTGAATCCATAAGCATGGAATAACTTTACATTTCTTTGTGTTGTCTTCAATTTCTTTCATCAGTGTTTTTATAATTTTCAAAATAAAGGTCTTTCATCTCTTTGGGTAAGTTTATTCCTAGGTATTTTATTCTTTTTTACGCAGTTATAAATGGGATTATTTTCTAATATCTCTTTCTCCTGCTTCGTTACTAGTGTATAGAAATGCAGCAGGTTTCTATGCATTGATTTTATATCCTTTGACTTTACTGAATTCATTTATCCGTTGTAGTTTTTTGATGGAGTCTTTAGGGTTTCCTATGTATAGTATCATATCATCTCCAAATAATGAAAGTGTTACTTCTTGTTTACTGATTTGGATGCTTTTTGCTTCTTTTTGTTGTCTGATCACTGTGGATAAGGAATTCCAATACTATATTGAATAAAAGTAAGAGTGGTCATCCTTGTCTTGCTCCTGAACTTAGGGGAAAAGACTATGATGTTAACTGTGGATTTTTCATATAAAGTCTTCATTATGTGGAAGTATGTTCCCTCTAGACTTACTTTGTTGAGAGTTTTTATCATGAACAGATATTATATTTTATCAAGTGTTTTTTCTGCATGTATTAAAATTTTTATATTTTTTTATCTTTTTCCTATTGATGTGACATATGTTAATCTGCAAGTATTGAACTACCATTGCATCCTGGAAATATTTTCTACTTGATTGTGGTGAATGATTTTTTAATGTATTGTTGGATTTAGTTTGCTAATATTTTGGTGAGGATTTTTACATCTATGTTTATCAGAGATATTAGCCTGTAGGTCTCTTTTTTTGTGGTGGCTTTATTTGGCTTTGGTATCAAGGTAATACGAGCCTTATAGAATGAATTTGTACGTTTTCTTTCCTCTTCTGGGTTTAAGGATAGTTTGTGATAAAGAGTTATTAACTCTTCTTAAAATGTTTGGTAGAGTTTGAGAAGTTGCCAGGTCCTGGCCTTTTATATATTGGGAGTTATTATTATTATTATTATTATTACTGATTCTATTTTACTACTGGTAATCATTCTGTTCAAATTTTCTATCTCTTACTGATTTACTTTTGGTAGATTACATTTTCTGGTTGATTTTCTGTCTGGTCATCTGTCCCTTGACGTAAGCGGGGGTGTTTAAGTCCCCTACTACTACTGTACTATGATTGATTAGTTCCTTTATGTTTGTTATTAACTGTCTTATGAATTTTGGTATCTCATGTTGGATGCATAAACATTTATAATTTTTATATCTTCTTGTTGGATTGTTCCATTTATTATTATATAGTGTCCTTTTTTTGTCTCTTGTTAGAGTCTTTCTTTTAAAGTTTATTTTTTCTGGGGCACCTGGGTGGCTCAGTCACTAGGCATCTGCCTTTGGCTCAGGTCATGATCCCAGGATCCTGGGATCGAACCCCACATTGGGCTCCCTGCTCGGCGGGAAGCCTGCTTTTCCTTCTCCCATCCCCCCTGCTTATGTTCCCTTTCTTGCTGTATCTCTCTCTGTCAAAGAAATAAATAAAATATTTTAAAAAATAACATTTTTCCAATGTGTGATGTTATTCAGGTTTTTGTTTTGTTTTGTTTTTGTTTTTTTGACATCCGTTTGCAGGATAAATGTTTCTCCATCCCCTCACTTTCAATCTGCATGTGACTTTAGGTCTTAAATGAGTCTCTTAGAAGTAGCATATAGATGGATCTTGTTGTTGTTGTTTAAATACATTCTGTCATGCTATGTCCTTTGATTAGAGCATTTAGTCCATTTACCTTCAAAGTAATTATTGATTATATATGTATTTATTACCATTTTATGTATTTTTTGTCTGATCCTTTCTTCTTTCACTTTCATGGTTTGTTGGCTTTCTTTAGTGATATACTTGGATTCCTTTCTCTCTCTTTATTCTTTCCTATTACTGGTTTCTGTTCTGTGATTACCACTTGGTTCTGCATCTAGCAATCTATATTAAGTTAATGGTCACTTAGGTCAAACCCATTCTTTACTCCTCCCCACCTCACCCCCCATGTTTTAGGTATATGTTGTCATAGTTGCTTTCCTTTAATCTGTGAATCCCTTGACTGATTTTTTATAGATAAACTTATTTTTACTGCCTTTGTGCTTCCAAAGTTTTATAATCTCACTTATGGTCTTCCTTTTCACTCAGCATTCCTTTTAATATTTCTGGTAGGACTGATTTAGTGGTATGAACTTCTTTAGGTTTTGTTTGTCTGAGAAACTCTTTATCTCTCTTTCTATTTTGAATGATAGCCTTGCTGGATAGACTGTTCTTGGCTGGAGATGTTTTTCTTTAAGCTTCTTTGAATATATCATGCCATTCTCTACTGGTCATCAAAGTTTCTGTTGAAGAATCCGCTGATAGCCTTATGGATTTTCCCTTCTGTGTACCTGTCTTCTTTTCTCTTGCTGCTTTTAAAATTTTTTATCAGTATGTTTTGCATTTTAATTACTATGTGTCTTAGTGGGGAACTCCTTGAGTTGATTTTCTTGGGGCATCTCTGTGCCTCCTGAATCTAGATATCTGTTTCCTTTCCCAGATTAGGGAAGTTTTCAGCTATTATATTACTAAATAAATTTTTTGCCCTTCTTTCTTTCTCTTCTTCTTTTGGGATCCCTATAATGAGAATGTTATTACACTTTTTTTCTTTTTTTTTTTTAAGATTTTATTTATTTGACAAACAAAGATCACAAGTAGGCAGAGAGAGAGGAGGAGGAAGCAGGCTCCCTGACAAGCAGAGAGCCCAATGTGGGGCTCGGTCCCAGGACCCTGAGATCATGACCTGAGCTGAAGGCAGAGGCTTTAACCCACTGAGCCACCCAGGTGCCCCAGAGAATGTTATTAAACTTGATGGAGTTATTGAGTTCTCTAAGTCTGTTTTCATTTTGAATAATTATTTTTCCTCTAATTTGCTTTACTTTACATTACTCTGTCTTCCAGGTAACTCATTTGCTCCTCTGCTTCCTCAAACTTGCTATTTATTTCTTGCTATTTAATCAAACATTTCTAAATGTTTGATTTTTTAAAAAAATTTATTTACTTATTTATTTGAGAGAGTGAGAGAGATCACAGAGAGGGAGGGAGAAGCAGACTTGCTGATGCAGGTCTTGATCTCAGGACCCTGAGATCATGACTTGAGTCAAATCAGACGCTTCACTGACTAAGCCACCCAGGCAGCCCCATCTAGTGTATTATTGATTTCCTTATTGTGTTCTTCATCTCTGATTGGTTATTCTTTAATCTTTTTTTAAGGGTCTCAATGGTGTCTTCCACTCTTCTCAAGTCCAGTGAGTATCTTTATGATCACTACTTTAAAACACTCTATCCAGTATATTACTTATGCCCATTTTTCTTAGGTCTCTTGTTGTGCTTTTGTCCTGTTCTTTCATTTTTGAGACATTTTTCTCTGCCTTTTCATTTTATCCATCTCTTTGTGTCTACCTCCTGCTTTTGAAGTTAACAGCTTTATGAAGAAGAGGTCCTATAGTGCCCTGCAGTGCAGTTCCCATTATTCCCCAGGACCTGGTGCTTCAAGGTGTTCTCATACATTTGTTTTGTGTCCCCTGCTGTTGAGTTCTGGCCCCTTTTTACTTCAGTGCAGTTGTCTGCAGAGGCTCTCTTTGTATGTTGTGGACAGTGTTTGATACCCATCTGGGTGGGGCAGTTTAACAAAGTGTGTGCTGGTCTGCTTGCAGAATGAGACTTGCTGCTGCCGGAATTGAGGTCCCACAAAACACTTGGGATCTCATCATAATGCGTTGGTGGGGTTTGTGCTGTGTGGTTTTTTTTGTTTGTTTGTTTGTTTTGTTTTGTTTTTTCCAGGGAGGGGTTCACAGCACAGGGACTGAGGCAAGCATGACTGGGAAGGGCAGATCCTCAAAGCGTGGGAATATGGGCTTGATGAAGACAAATTAGGTAGTGAGTGTCAGAACTCACCGAGTTAGTTCCTGCAAATATCCTTGTGTTTATGCCAGGGGGTGGGGGGAATGAGGCAATGATGTATACTACCTCCTTTCTTTCTGGAGTGGTTTCCCTGTGATCCCTGACTCTCTAGACAATGCTCTGAGATGAGTAAATAACTTTCTCTCCTGTCTCCCCCCTGGCAGGAACTTTTCAAACTGCTGTTTCCATGCTGTATCTCTACTGGCTGTTTGTTGTGCTATCTTTTTAAGGAGGGGGACTCAGCTTCCTAAGCCCTGTAGGCTCTCCTAGGGCTCAACTGGTGGATTTTTAAAATTCTAGGTTTTTAACTCCTGCTAGTTATAAGAACTCACAAAAGTAAGCTCCTATTGCTTTCAAACATATGTTACGGGCATTCATCTTCCCCATGTGGGCTCTCCAGTGTGATAGTCTGTTTTTCATCCTTCTCTATACCACTGGCTCTCTCCCAACTGCAGATAGACACAGTCCATTCTGTTCTCAAACTGTATTTCTGCCCTTCCTACCTTCTTTGCTGTGGCCTCTTGTCTAGTGGCATTTGTTCTGCCTGTCTTCAGCTCATTTTCTGAGTTACTTATACTGATTTGAGTGTTACCTAGTAGTGGTGAACTTAGGGGCCTCCTACTCCTCTATCTTCCCAGCTTCCCCATTTAAATAATTGACAGCTGGGGCGCCTGGGTGGCTCAGTGGGTTAAGCCGCTGCCTTCGGCTCAGGTCATGATCTCAGAGTCCTGGGATCGAGTCCCGTGTCCGGCTCTCTGCTCAGCGGGGAGCCTGCTTCCCTCTCTCTCTCTCTGCCTGCCTCTCTATCTACTTGTGATCTCTCTCTGTCAAATAAATAAATAAAATCTTAAAAAAAAATAATTGACAGCTAAGGACTTAATATTGCTATTCTGGGGACACCTGGGTGGTGCCCACCTGGCTCAGTGGGTTAAAGCCTCTGCCTTTGGCTCAGGTCAAGATCTCAGGGTCCTGGGATAGAGCCCCACATCAGGCTCTCTGCTCAGCGGGGAGCCTGCTTCCCTCCTCTTTCTGCCTGCCTCTCTGCCTACTTGTGATCTCTCTCTCTGTGTCAAATAAATAAATAAATAAAATTTAAAAAAAATATTGCTATTCTGTTAACTATTTTCTGATTCCTTTGCACTTCCATTTTTTTCTTCCTTCTTATCCACTAATTTTTTCTTCTGGTGTTTGCTATTTTTTGAGCTATGATGTCTTTTCATATCAGTCTGTTCTGAGTTCTTTATTGTGTTCTTCCATGGGATTGCTACAGGTTTCATAAACTATCTTAAAATAATAGGACATTGATAGGGATTGAATTGAATGTGTAGATTGCTCTAGGTAGCATAGACATTTTAAAAATATTTGTTCTTCCAACCCATGAGCATGGAACATTTTTCCATTTCTTCATGTCCTTCTCAATTTATTTCTAAAGCATTCTATCATTTTCTTTTGATTGGGGCATTTAGCCCATTTACCTTCAGAGTAACTATTGAAAGATATGAATTTAGTGCCATTGTACTGCCTGTAAAGTGACTATTATTGTATATTGTCTCTGTTCCTTTCTATGTTACCATCAACTTTTTTCACAGAACTGAAACAAATAATCCTAAAATTTGTACAGAACAAGAAAAGGCCCCCAATAGCCAAAGGAACATTGAAAAAGAAAGCCAAGGTTGGTGGCATCA
The DNA here is from genome assembly GCF_922984935.1 of Meles meles. Classification (NCBI taxonomy): domain Eukaryota; kingdom Metazoa; phylum Chordata; class Mammalia; order Carnivora; family Mustelidae; genus Meles; species Meles meles. The sequence continues at coordinate 96,742,486 of NC_060071.1, read as the reverse complement.
CAATTCCAGACTTCAAGCTCTATTGCAAAGCTGTAATCATCAAGACAGTATGGTAATGGCACAAAAACAGACACATAGATCAATGGAACAGAATAGGGAGGCCATAAATGGACCCTTAACTCTATGTTCAACTAATCTTCAACAAAGCAGGAAAGAACTTCCAAAGGAAAAAGATAGTCTCTTCAACAAATGGTGTTGGGAAAATTGGACAGCCACATGCAGAAGAATGAAACTGGACCATTTCCTTACACCATACATAAAAACAGACTCAGAATGGATGAAAGACCTCAGTGTGAGAAAGGAATCCATCAAAATCCTTGAGGAGAACAACAGGCAGCAACCTCTTTGACCTCAGCCGCAGAAACATTGCCAAAGGCAAGGGAAGCAAAAGCAAAAATGAACTATTTGGACTTCATCAAGATCGAAAGATTTTGCGCACCAAAGAAAACAGTCAACAAAACCAAAAGACAACTGATAGAATGGGAGAAGATATTTGCAAATGACATATGAGACAAAGGGCTAGTATCCAAAATCTATAAAGAACTTCTAAAATGCAACACCCAAAGCACAAATAATCCATTCAAGAAATAGGCAGAAGACATAAGCAGATATTTCTGCAAAGAAGACATCCAAATGGCCAACAGACATATGAAAAAGTGGTCAACATCACTCAGGATCAGGAAAATACCAATCAAAACCACAATGAGATACCACCTCAAACCAGTCAGAATGGCTAGAACTAACAAATCAGGAAATGACAGATGTTGGCAAAGATGCAGAGAAAGGAGAACCCTCCTACACTGTTGGTGGGAATGCAAGCTGGTGCACAGGCACTCCGGAAAACAGTATGGAGTTTCCTAAAAAGTTGAAAATAGAGCTACCCTGTGATCCAGCAATCGCACTACTGGGTATTTACCCCAAAGATACAAATGTAGGGATCAAAAGGGTACTTACACTCCAATGTTTATAGCAGCAAAGTCCACAATAGCCAAACTATGGAAAGAGCCTAGATGTCCATTATCAGATGAAGGGATAAAGAAGATGTGGTATATATACACAATGAAATATTATGCAGCCATTAAAAGTGAAATCTTGCCATTTGCAATGATGTGACTGGAACTACAGGTATCATGCTAACCAAAATAAGTCAATCAGAGAAAGGCAATTATCATATTATCTCACTGATATGAGGAATTTAAGAAACAAGGCAGAAGATCATAGGGGAAAAGAGGAAAAATTGAAATATGACAAAACTAGAGAGGGAGATAAACCATAAGAGACTCTAATCATCAGAAACAAACTGAGGGTTGCTAGAGGTGAGGGGGGTAGAGGAATGGGGTAACTGGGTGATGGACATTGGGGAGGGTATGTGTTGTAATGAGCACTGGGTATTATATAAGACAGATGCTAAGTCTTATTATAAAAGACGTGTACCCCTGAAACAAATAATACATTATATGTTAATTAAATTTAAAAATTTATATGCTAAAATGCAGGTTTTTAAAAAAATTATAGCACCCTTTTTAAAAATGATACCTTTAATAGTATTGGTAATCTTTATATGTTTACTGTCTCCTGTCACATTTTAGGTTATCAATGTTACAGCTTACATATTTTTATTATATATTTACTAACAGATTATTGTAGTTATGTTTATTTTTACAACATTTGTTTTCTATAATATACAATGTTATATTTGTTTCGGGTGTACACAAATTCAACAATTCTATACATTACTGAGGATTTATCATAATAAGTATACTTTTAATCCCTTTCAACTATCTTATCCACCTCCCCAATCTTCCTTTGGCAACCACCAGTTTGTTCTCTATATTAAGTGTTTGTTCCTTTTTTTCTTTGTTCATTTGTTTCTTAAATTTCACCTATGAGTGAAATCATATGGTATTTGTCTCTCTCTGACTTATTTCACTAGTATTATACTTTTTAGATGCATCTGTTGTTGCAAATGGCAAGATTGTATTTGTTTTTTATGATTAATAGTCCACTTGGGGTATATGTGGGTGTATCACACTATTCCTATCCATTCATGTATGGATGCATACTTGGATTACTTCCCTATCTCGGGTATCGTAAATAATGTTGCTACAAAGGAGTACATATATCTTTTCAGAATAATGTTTTTATATTCTTTGGATAAATACCTAGTATTTGGATTACTAGATCATTTGGTAATTCTACTTTTAATTTTTTGAAGAACCTAAACGTTTTCCACAGTGGCTGCACCACCAACAGTGCATGAGGGTTCCTTTGTCTCCATAGTCTTGCCAACACTTTGTTTCATGTGTTTCTCAGCCATTCTGAGAGATATCTCATTGTAGTTACGATTTGCATTTCCCGGATGATTAGTGATACTGAACATCTTTTCACATGTCTGTTGGCATCTGCATATCTTCTTTGGAAAACTGTTATTCAGGTCCCTTGCCCATTTTTTAATCACATTATTTGTTTCTTGGGTGTTCCTTACATATTTTGATATTAACCCCTTATTAGATAGATCATTTGCAAATGTCTTCTCCCATTCAGTAGGCTTTTGTTGTTGTTGTTATTGTTGATTGTTTCCTTCACTGTGCAAAGGCATTTATTTATTTTGGCATAGTCCCAGTAGTTTAATTTTTTTTTTTTTTTAGTATATGTGCTGCCGTAGTGAGCACACAGTAGTTTAATTTTTTTGTTTGTTTCCCTTGCCAAAGGAGATATACCTAGAAAAATGTTTCTGTGTCTGATGGCAAAAGAGATTACTGCCTATGTTTTCTTCCAGAAACTTTGTGGTTTCAGGTGTAATATTTATGTCTTTATTTCATTTTGGTTTATTTTTGTGTATGGTATAAGAAAGTGGTCTAGTTCCATTCTTTTAAATGTGGATGTTGCTGTCCAGTTTCTTAGCACCATTTGTTGATAAGACTATCTTTTCCTCATTCTATATTCTTGCCTCCTTTGTTGAAGATTAGCTGACCACAAAAGGGAAATAAAAAGCATCAAAATTGAAAAAGGCAAGAGTAATTTTCGATATATTCAACACGCTGAAAGAAATAAGCAATCAAGCCATAAAATGAAATGGCAGAAACTTAAATGCATATTGCTAAGTGAAAGAAACCCATCTGAAAGGCTACATACTGTATTATTCCAACTCTATAACATTTTAGAAGAAGAAAAACTGTGAAGACAGTAGAAATATTAGTGGCTGTATGATGAGAAAGCAACTTTGTTTTTTTGAGGGTATGATAACCCGGCTCACATCCAGAGCCTGACCGTTTAGATAAGGACTTGACTTTAGGATCCCCCCCTGGCCCCGCGCCAAATTCCCACTTTTCTTAAGAGCTTTTTAAAATAACCACTTTAGAGTTAAGCTGGAAAACTTAATAACTCCCACCCCAACTACCTCATAATAGTTGGTTACTACCCTATTTTCTATTTCTTGCTCACTGATGACCTGAATTGGAAGACTGCCCTTCCTCGAGGTTAATTGGACACTCTAACTTCTGGGATCTGTAAGTAAAAAATCTTAAGACTTTGCTTTGTGTAGGTGGATTGAAACTGCACATTCAATAAAAACAATACTGTGGGTTTTACTTCTCCAAAGTCAGAGCTTGGATGCTGAGGGAGCTATTGCTACCCTCTTGTGGGTGGCTTATGCCTCCTCATTCAGTAGGTCCTATTCTGCATATTCTTAATTCTGTACACCAGCTCCACCTTCTCAACACATTTGGCAATAGGAAGATAGAATTGTGGGTACGGTTTGTACCCCTACACAATGCCTTGGCCCTGAAAAGGCCTAGCTTTCTTTCCCAAACTGCTCAGTCTCTTTGAGAAGGAACAGTTGCTTACTTGCAGGTTATGGCACTGCTTTGGGTGCTGCTGCTGCCAGATGTTGCCATGAATATCCACCCCAAATCATCAGTGCTGTTAAATGTCAGAATACAGCAAGCCTCAGACCAAGGTAAGTGTGTTTCCCATTAGTCTCTAAATGAGAGTGATGGGGTATCAGGTCTAGAGTTAGTTGATGGCTATGATCATATGTAAAACTCCTGGTATTAAGCCAAGATGAGAAAACCAAGAAGATAGGACTTGGTCTCTTTCATCCAGGCAGGGAATGGGGGCATAGATTATCAAGTCCTGAGAGCCAAGGAAAGTTTCCCTTAGATTAGTGCTGGAAGAAGAGGTGTGTTGCTAGGCCTGCTGGGTTGGTGGTTAGGACCAGGTAGTTGAGCTCAGGGAGCCAACCCTAACCCATGACAGAGACAACCCTACTAGGGGGCATCATGGCACCCAGGATGGGCAAATGGGTCCATTTGGGAGGATATCAGGAATTCCGCTCCTGACATAGTACAGATAAACCAATTCTTGTGAAAAGTGGGGCCCTTGAGCACATGGTACCAGTTCTTCCCAAGTCCCAAGAGGAGGTAAAGAAAATTACTAAATGTTTACAATCATGATCAGATGGCTTGAGCTGTACTGAGCACAGTGGCATATTGACATGCCACATCACTGGTGCTATGTTCTTGGGGCTTGGGGAGGCCTTCTCAAATACATCAGTTTACATTGCACTGGAGGAGGTAGATCACAATCTCTTGGGTGTCGATTGGGATACCCTAGAAACAGAGGCAGTAACATAGGAGTCTGGGAAGAGGCAACCTTTCTCCAAAGTGTTCCTTATTACCATTGATTGTACCCAAATGTTCAATGATGACTAGTCTGAATGAGTAATGGAGGCATGAAACTATACTTATAGAAGTGCAAGTTCTTCTAGAATAGTTTGTCTAAAGGGAGGGGGAGGATACTGCTGATCAGCTCCTACAGGTCTTTGAAACTGGTTCAGATTGGCCAAAGACACCAAAATTCAAAAAATTTATTAAAAAATAAAACAAAATGCACAATACTGAGGGCCCATTTTATTAGAAACACCCTAGAGGAGACCTTGGACCTGTTGCCATAGTAAGGGTGCTCCCAAATATGTCAAGCCACCAAGGTATGAGACACAGACAAAACAAGAAAGGGGTTGAACTCTGAGAAGTGACTTCCTAAGCCTCCTGAACCCAAAGGGATTATGAGGAAGAAGCCCTACTTCTCCTGACTTGGATTTTTATGACTTTTTATGACTTAGTACCAGCCCCATATGTCCTTCACATTTATTGTAGCCACTGTAAGTAGACAACCTTGGATAAAGTGCGCTTCCTCTTATGTAAAGTGGGATGGTTCAATGGATACATGTTTTTGCTAAGCACCAGGCCCTGACTATTTCCAACCCAGAGGAGGTACCCTTGAGACCAAAATCCAAGGAGTTCTTCTTAAAGGGTACCCCCTCCCTTCAATTATAAAGCCATGCTGTTGCAATTCATAGAAATGTCAGATACTGGAGAACAAGCATTAGACTGTGTCAGTGCTGTAATTAGACATGAAAGAGAATTTTTCTGAAGTTCAAATCTTGTTTGCTTATAAAGGCAGTTGGGCCTCACTGCCCCCGTCAGCCAGGGACCCAATGGAGGAGTACTAGGGGATACTAGGGTCTAGAAAAGGCCTCTTATTTGTCCCCAAGAAGTGTTGGCACCTCAAACCAACACCCTCCCTTATGAGATGATCAACAGACCTCTCCATTTTGGTAGCCTGAATATCAGGGATCCCTAATGACTTAATCTCGAGACAGCCCAAATACAAATTAGAAAATGTTGCTCAAGCTCTACAAGTACTACAAGAGACTGATGGCTCCTCTTGAGTTGGATGCTCTTGCCCAGCCTCAGCCTCAGGATCTGGGATCCTGTACCCTGACTGAGAGTGGTAGCTTCTACGAATCCTGCTGTAAAGATCCAGCAGTGCCCTGGAGTTTGTCCCACCTCCAGAGACAATCACATAGATACTTTTAATTATCTATTAGGACACACAAAATAGACATTTTACTGCTCCCATTGACACCCAAATTACAGTATTTCCTGACAACCCTTCCAAACATAAACAAGTGGCACCCCTTAAATTACAAGGTATAACAAGTAGGATAGTAGAAGGCATTCAGCTTCCCTTGGATGTCACTGTTAGAACAGTCTATTAAAAATCTTTTAGTGGCAGCAGTGCCTTTGACCCTTCCTGTTATAGGATGGATTTCTTGGTATGCCACCATGTCATCTGGAACAAACCCAAATTCCTGGCCTTCCTCATGGGAACTGCACTTTGGGAACCCACAAGTCTGCTACACCTGATAAAGATGGTAAATATCCCTCAATCCTGCTTGGAACAAGGGACTAAGGGAGTGCAGTCCATAGGCCCATAATTCAAGATTTAAAAAGAAGTTATAAACGCACCATTTCTCCTTTCAGTTCCTCCATTTGGCCAGTATTAAAGCCTGCTGAGTAGTGCCTTACAATCAACTACTAAAATTTAAACGCAAAAGGTACCTCTATTAAGTCTCCTATACGCAACGTTGTCCAGTTCAGGATATGCAAAGGGCTCCAGGAGACTACTTCACCACGATGCATCTAGTTCATGTTTTATTCAGTATTGATTGTCAAGGAGTCCCAACCACAGTTTGCCTTCACATTTGAAGGCACTCAATCTACCTTTATGTGGATGTCTCTGGGCTACTTTAACAGTCCAGCTATTGCCCATAATCTTTACCAGCAAGACCTAGATGCCCTTGTACCATATGGCACTCTATTGATGACATACTCATCTGAGGTCCCTCAGAGAATATGGTGTATGAGACCCTAACATGGCTAGTGACCCACTTACAACATAAAGGTTGGGCTATTCCCTCACATAAAATTCAAGGGCCAGATACAACTGTAAATTTCTGGGCATTAATTTATCCTCTAAAGGCTGGGAAATTCCACTTACATTTAAACATCAATTGTTAACTATCCATCTTCCCACATGCAAGCACATTTTAGGGCCCTTTACATTTAGAACCAACATTCTTAGATGTATTTATTTAGTCATGTGAAAATCCTCCACATTTTATTAGGGAGAAGCTAAGAGCAACATAAAGTTCAGTTAATTAAATCCTCTCTGATTCCCAACAACCTCTCTTTCTGGGCAGATGTATTGGCCACCATGAACTATACGCCTTGAGCTGATGGACTAAACATGGCTCTTCCTGGCTGCCTATGGGCTTTTGGACCAGACAAGTATCCATTAGATCCCTTTAAAATGTCAAATTCTGGCTACTTATTGAGCTTTTTTTAAAATAGAGGCCCTCATTGGAGTGTGGTCTGTTTTTCTGAGTACCACACTCCTATTACATCATGAATAAGAGATGCATCCCAACAGTATTAGGTTGACATTGCCATAAATTCATCTTTGCTAAGCTGGATATGGTGTCTTTAGGAATGAGCTAAATCTTACAGGCCTTCCCAAATTACATGTGAATGTGGATTCCCTACTCTTCATCTTCCTGGTCATAGATCTTGGGGAACTGGTGACAGTGTCCCAGTTGTTTGAGCCCATGGCAAGTTGGGCTAGCTCCTAGGAAGAGCTGATGCAGAAAAAGAGTCTGTGTAGTTCATGGATGGCAGCACCAGAACCATACAAGATGGAGCCTACTAGAGAGCATGCCATCCTGGCAGCAGCTTCATGCTATGCAAAGACAGCAAGTCAGGATCTGCTTAGCGTGCTGAGCATGTGGCTGTACAATGGCCATGTATAGTGTCTTTGCCTATGACAGGTCTCTGGTTCATATTTTTCTGACTCATGGACAGGTGCTAATGAGCTAGCAGTATAATCAGGTCAATGGAAATGGAATGATTTTTACATTCTAGGCAGACCTATAGGGGGTGCTCCAGTTTGGAAGGATATTACCCACCTACCAGTCACAATTAAATTTACCCACTTTTCAAAATATACAAACATTACCCCATCAGAGGCTATCTTTAACTGCAAGGTAGATTTCCTTGCTCTAATACAGGTCACTACCTATTTGGAGCTCTCAACCAACACCTCTGCCTGCTCTACCCACTACCACAAAACCACTGCCCCCTTCCCACTACCAGCATCAGTTAAACCTCAACTTTCCCTAAATACCTCAACAGGGCCCTTCCCTAAACACCTCAAAATCTGCATATTCTTAATACACCAGCTTCAATTTCTCAACACAGATTTCCAGGGGTTGGAAGGGATGGGAAAAATAGTCCACAGAGAATTTTTGGAACACAAACATTAGTCTTTCTGATACTATTGTGGTAAATATGTGTTTGTCCAAACCCATAGAATGTACAATAAGAATAAACCCTAATGTAATCCTATGGACTTTGTGAGATAATGACAGGTCAGTGTGGATCTATTAATTGTAGCAAATAGCAAATGTAACAGTGTGGAATGGGATGTCAATACTGAGAGTGCACATGTGTGGGTACAATGGGTTAATGCAAACTCTCTGTAATTTCCACTAAATATTTCTGTGACCCTAAAACTGCTCTAAAAATAAATTGTATTCACTTAAAAAATTAAGTCATAGAAAAGTATGTACTATGGCAACACCAATAAAGAGAAAAAGTAGTTATATTAATTACAGACAAAACCAACTTCAGAACAAAAGAAAATTATCAGCAATAGAGGAATGCCATAATAAGTCTCCTTAAATTATAACAATCTTTAATGTGTATACACTACCCACAGAGTATAAAATTTGTGAGGCAAAAACTAATAGAACTGCAAGAAGAATTAGATGTAACACTATTATGATTGAGATTTCAACACCTCTCTTTTAGTAAATGGTAGATAAGCAAGCAGAAAATCAGTAAGAAAATTGACCTAACCTAAACTGCACTTTCAATTAATTTGATCTGACTGATATTTATAGAACACTCTATCCAACAACAGTAGGATACATATTCTTTTCAAGCTCTCATGGAATATTCATCAAGATAAAATGGAGTGGGACACAAAACACATCCTAACATATTTAACAAAACAGACATCATATAAAGTATGTTTGAATGCCACAAAGGAATTAAACTAGAAGTGGATAAGAGAGAGAATGCTCAAAATCCCCAAATGTTTAAAAACTTAACAGCACACTTCTAAATGAATATAGGTCAAAGTCTCAAGAGAGATTAAAATATTTAAATGAAAGTATTACTTACCTTTATTTGTGGAATGCAGTGAAATTGCTGCTTAGAGAGAAAGTTATTATATTAAACACACACAAGGAAAGAAGAAAGATCTAAAGTCAATAATTTTCGTTTTCAGACAGGTTAGAAAACAGATAAAAATAAAGTAAGCCTAATTATAAGAAAGTAAACCATACTACAAGAAAGAAAAACTACAGGCCAATATTTCTCATGGATATAGATCTAAAAAAACCTCAACAAAATATTAGCAAGTCAAATCCAAGAATGTATAAAAAATTATATATCATGACTGATATTTATTCCAGGTTTGTAAGACTATTTCAAATTTGGAAGTCAAACAATGTAATGTAATACATCAAATTAAAGAAAAAAAAACATACACATATCAATAGTTGCAGAAAAAGGATTTGGCAAAATCCAACACCCATTCATGATAAAATAGTGAACAAGCTAGGAATTGAGGGGAACTTTATAAATTTGATAAATAACATTAAAAATAAAACTATAGCTAAGGCCATAGTTAATTGTAAGACACTTGACACTTTTCCTGTAATATTGGCAAAAGGCAAGGTTATCCTCTTTCAATACCCTTATTCAAAATTGCCGTGGAAGTTCTAGTTAGTGCAATGAGACAAGAAATAATGGGATTATATAGCTTTGAAAGGATGAAATAAAGCTATCTTTGTTCATAGATGACATGATTAAGAAAATACCAAAAAAATCAACAAAGAAAACTTCCTGGAACTATTAATTGCATTTTTCCTGGAACCAACTGCATACTTCCAAAATACAAGAATAATATATAAAACCAAATGTCCTGTATCCCAGCAATTAACAATATGAGCCACCAAATAAAGAAGTATTGGATTATAACCAGACATATTAAAGTAAATACCCATGAGTCCATATTGGCCTGTTTTTGTAAAATAGATACTTGGGTGCAAAGAGGTAATTCTCTTATATAGTATTTTTAAGAATTTATGTAGATATTCTGCCCTAAAGGAGGTAGAGTATTACTCCCTAATCCTTAAGTGTACATTGCACATACTACTTCCTTTTAAACTGTAAGGTATGGAAAAGAAGGGGAAAAAGCTTTAAGACTGGAAACCTGAAAAATAGTGCTTTCGTTAGGAAATCAAAGTAAACAACAAAGTAAACATCAACTTTGTTATCATGTTGATACTTTTGAGATGCTGTGATGCAATGGTACTTTATCTCTGTGGTCTTCTTTCCAAAAACCCATAACCCCATTCTAATTATGAAAAAATAAATTCAGACAAATCCCAGAAGGAACCTAAAAATAAACAATCATCTTCATGTTTGAGTTTCAAAAATTATAGTAAATCCATAATTCAAAGGTGAAAACCTAGATGATGGTTCCTGTAACCATTTCAAAAATATTCCCTTTATTATTGAAAGTTGAACTATTAAAAGTCCCATACTAATCAAATTTGGCAATTTTGAGATTTTTTTCCCACTCTATGCTACTCATAATATATTTTTAGAGTTAGAAAGCTATCAGCATAGAATCCCACTTATGGCTGTATTTTGGTAACTTAAAATACCTACACTATAAAACTACTGATATAACATACTTTGGTTACATTTCTAGAGCATTAAAATATTTTAGAATATGATTTACATTAACAGAATTTTGAAAGACTTCACTTCTTTTTGCTTGAATTCAATGAATTGTTACTATCTAAGTGGTAGTTTGGATATTTTCTTGTACTTAATATATTAAACAAGTTATGAGTATATTGTACTATTTTTTATTTTGTTTGCTGTTCAAAAGAATGTGATTTGTTATACTAGTCCTTTTATGTAAGCATTTTTTCCCCAAAATGATTTAGCATGGTGTAAGCATTTATGCTTGAAGTTAAGTTGCTTAGTTTAGTTATATGCTTTAAGGAAAAATATTTTTTAAATAATATTTATAAAATACATTTTTCTGTTTCATTATTATTTAAACACTGTTCTAACATTCCTAGAAATTGAACTTCATTTAAATGTGTAAACTTTAAACTTCTTTTGAATGTGCATATCTGTTTCACTTCTCAAGTGATATTTACAACATAATGTGTTTTTCTGTGAGGTCACTATTAGAGATAACATTTCTTCCCACCAATATTATATTTAATACTACTGTTATCCATATTTTGATAATATGTTTTTATTCACAAATAACAATTTGTTTGAAAAATAAAAACAATTTAACTGACTTAGAGATGCACAAAAATTTATTTCAAAGATGAATACGAGGGGCGCCTGGGTGGCTCAGTGGGTTGAAGCCTCTGCCTTCGGCTCAGGTCATGGTCTCAGGGTCCTGGGATCGAGCCCCGCATCAGGCTCTCTGCTCACTGGGGAGCCTGCCTCCCCTGCCTCTCTCTCTGCCTACTTGTGATCTCTCTCTGTTAAATAAATAAAAATCTTTAAAAAAAAAAGATGAATACTATTCCCTCGTTAAGTCTTTCATCTCAAGATGAATTGTTAATCTTTATAGAGGTTACCATCATTCTGGTAAGCATGTGCCCTCAGATAATTAAGGTCGTGATTGCTAATTCTTCCCTGAATTGCTTAGGTTTGAATATAGCATTAAGCATTCCATAGTAAGTTATTTCCTAAGAGCCTTTATTGACACAAAATGGTCAACAGAAAAATGAGATCCTTAGGGTCTTAAAATTACTATTGGAAACATACTGATTTAAATTCTGTTTAAAAATCTGAAAGAAATGGGATTGACTCCTTAATTTCTCTTTCTTCTGTCTCGTTGTTGGTGTATAGAAATGCAACTGATTTCTGTGCATTGATTTTATATCCTGACACTTTACTGAATTCCTGTACAAGTTCTAGCAGTTTTGGAGTGGAGTCTTTTGGGTTTTCCACATATAGTATCATATCATCTGCGAAGAGTGATAGTTTGACTTCTTCTTTGCCAATTTGGATGCCTTTAATTTCTTTTTGTTGTCTGATTGCTGAGGCTAGGACTTCTAGTACTATGTTGAATAGCAGTGGTGATAATGGACATCCCTGCCTTTTTCCTGACCTTAGCGGAAAAGCTTTCATTTTTTTCTCCATTGAGAATGATATTTGCGGTGGGTTTTTCATAGATGGCTTTGATAATATTGAGGTATGTGCCCTCTATCTCTGCACTTTGAAGAGTTTTGATCAGGAAGGGATGCTGTACTTTGTCAAATGCTTTTTCAGCATCTATGGAGAGTATCATATGGTTCTTGTTCTTTCTTTTATTAATGTGTTGTATCACACTGATTGATTTGCGGATGTTGAACCAACCCTGCAGCCCTGGAATAAATCCCACTTGATCATGGTGAATAATCCTTTTAATGTACTGTTGAATCCTATTGGCTAGTATTTTGGTGAGAATTTTTGCGTCTGTGTTCATCAAGGATATTGGTCTGTAGTTCTCTTTTTTGGTGGGATCCTTGTCTGGTTTTGGGATCAAGGTGATGCTGGCCTCATAAAATGAGTTTGGAAGTTTTCCTTCCATTTCTATTTTTTGGAACAGTTTCAGGAGAATAGGAATTAGTTCTTCTTTAAATGTTTGGTAGAATTCCCCTGGGAAGCCGTCAGGCCCTGGGCTTAGAAGATGTGGTATATATACACAATGGAATACTATGCAGCCATCAAAAGAAATGAAATCTTGCCATTTGCAACGACGTGGATGGAACTAGAGCATATCATGCTTAGTGAAATAAGTCAATCGGAGAAAGATAACTATCATATGATCTCCCTGATATGAGGACATGGAGAAGCAACATGGGGGGTTAGGGGGATAGGAGAAGAATAAATGAAACAAGATGGGATTGGGAGGGAGACAAACCATAAATGACTCTTAATCTCACAAAACAAACTGGGGGTTGCTGGGGGGAAGTGGGATTGGGAGAGGGGGAGGGGCTATGGACATTGGGGAGGGTATGTGCTATCGTGAGTGCTGTGAAGTGTGTAAACCTGGCGATTCACAGACCTGTACCCCTGGGGATAAAAATACATTATATGTTTATTAAAAAAAAAATTTTGGAAGGGGAGGCGAACCATAAGAGACCATGGACTCTGAAAAACAACCTGAGGGTTTTGAAGGGTCAGGGGTGGGAGGTTGGGGGAACAGGTGGTGGGTACTAGGGAGGGCACGTTTTGCATGGAGCACTGGGTGTTGTGCAAAAACAATGAATACTGTTACGCTGAAAAAATAAATAAAATGGAAAAAAATTAAAAAAAATCTGAAAGAAAAATGATTAAAGATCTTTGCTGTATATACATGAAACTTGTTAAGACAACGGTTTCATCCTTTTGAGCTCTAATCAAAATATTTAGTGGGTTCCAGGAAATGAATTTTCCATCCTTCCTGATAATATTCCCATGCCCAAAGCTTAAAGCAATTAAATGACACCAGTAAGCTATTCTGAAAACTTTGCTTAGAAAGAAACTCAATGTTTTTCAACACAGGGAGCAGATATTTTTTAATATAGTTTTAAAAACCTCCAAACTGGGTCACCTGGGTGGCTCAGTGGGTTAAAGCCTCTGCCTTTGGCTCAGGTCATGATCCCTGGGTCCTGGGATCGAGCCCCGCATCAGGGTCTCTGCTCAGAGGGAAACTGCTTCCTCCTCTCTCTCTCTGCCTGCCTCTCTGCCTACCTGTGATCTCTCTCTCTCTCTCTGTCAAATAAATAAATAAAATCTTAAAAAAAGAAAAAAAAAACAACAAAACTCAGGAACAAGTCCATTATCAAAGGTACCTTAAATTCAATTAGTCTTCTGTAGGCAGAATAATGCCTCCCCACCCCCAATTTGTCCATATCCTAATTTCTGGAAGCTGTATGTGTATTACCTCACTTTAAAGGAACTATAAAGGAACTTGCCAGTGTAATTATGCTAAAAACATTTATATGGGGGAAATTACCCTGGATTATCTGGGTGGCTCTAAATCTAATCACATGAACATTTAAAAGTTGAGAACCGGGGTACCTGGGTGGTTCAGTGGGTTATGCCCCTGCCTTTGGCTTGGGTCATGGTCTCAGCATCCTGGGATCAAGCTCCACGTCGGGCTCCCTGTTCAGCAGGGAGCCTGCTTCTCTCTCTCTGCCTCTTTCTCTCTGTCAAATAAATAAATAAATCTTTAAAAAACAAACAAAAAACTAAAAGTTGAGAAACTTTTCTGACTATAGTCAGAAGAAAATATGATTATGGAAAAATGTTCAGAGAGATGCAATGCTGCTGACTTTAAAGATGGAAGAAGGGGATTACCATGGAATGTAAAGTGTCTTTGAAAAGTTGGAAAGTGCACGCAAATGGATTCTCCACTAGAGTCTCCAGAAAGGAACATGGCCCTATCAGTACTCGATTTTAGCCTACTATGACTTGCATTGAACTTTTAACCTACAAGAATTTCAGATAACAAATTTGCATTGTATTAAGACCTAAAGTTTATGTAATGTTTTCAATCAGGAGCAGTAAAGTAGCACGCAGCCCAAAATAGAACCTAGGGCTCTACACTGGAACTGCATTCTTTCACACAGTTCTTTTCCTTATCAAGGGCATTCCTATATCTTTGATATGCATTTTCTCTGCTATCTTTTAAGTTTCATGAGGGCATGACAAATTTGGTCAATAGTTTTCCTTGGTTGACTAAAAGTTACACAATATTGAATAGACATCATTTGCCTTATCATAACTCTGTGATATATCTTACCTATTTGAAATAATGATCCTGAAGTTAAATATTTAATAAAGTTTCTTTAAAGCCTATGATATTTGTTTACATATTAGGGAAATTTATTGAGGTAAGAATGCATATTTCTGTATTGTTCCCTGTTCCCTAGTCCTTCTTACTTCCAAGCATATACCATGCCTTCTGCATTTCTTTTCTCTAGGTATTTTTGGCAGAGTAGAAAATGATATTTGCCTGGAGTTTTTGTTTCTGACTTTTGTAGAAGTCTGAACTGATTAAGAGGGTGGTTTGGGAATATATTCTTGCTGTTCTCCTAAGAGCAACAGAATAGGGGAAGGATAAAATTTCCAGAGACAACAGAAAAGTAGAAAATTGAGAGGTGGGGTGTGGGTCATGGGAGAAAGAGATGTCCACAAATCTGTGACACTTATTTGGGGGTGATAATACTTGGAAGGGCAGAGAGCAATGACTGTGTGATACACCTTCAAAGGCTGGATTCTGGGTCCTAAAGTCCAGAAGGACTAGAAACAACAGAGATCAGAGCCTAGAGGGCTTTACAGACTATACAGTGAGCATCTCAGCAGGAGCAAAGGTGGACTGCTGTCCATCATAGAATTTTTCCTGCCACCCTGACTGTATGTCAAATACTAGAACTTTAGTAAAATCTGGGTTAATGGACTGAACACCCATCTGGTTGAATAAGGATACAAAATGGAAATTAACCAATATCAAGAAAGTAACAATAGGTGTCTAAGGTGTCTAAGACACCTGAGCAACTATATTTTAATCTAAATGTTGAATTATACACATATACATTTTATATTCCCCTCAAATGGTAGATTGCTACATACTAGCTATGAAGTATTTCAGCACTCAACTTGCATATCTGTAAGGGATAACTCTGATGAAATATATTCCAATGATCTCATTTTACTCAAAAAAGGACTAAGATATATCTAAGGATTCAATCAAATAAAATAGACTAGAGAAAACCACTATATAGAGTAAATAGGTAAGGGTGAGAATTTGAATAAACAGGATGCCAGAGTCTGGTAAACTTAAAAAAGTAGGTAATAATTATGAGTGAAATAAAATACTGATTGGAGAGAATAAAGAAATGACAATTGTAGTAGCTATCTCCCATTCACATTTGTGGGTTGGAACTAGAATCTAGGTTAGTTGGATTGCATTAAATATTTTGAAGAAAAAGTTGTTAATAATGTTTAAATAAGGTTCTTAGGGGGATGGAGGAAATAAAGAAGAAACACAAGTTAAGACTTTCATAGAGAGATACTGCTACTCTCTAAAGATTTCAGAAAAAAAATGAATTTAGGAAATAAAAATTTTGTGATAGTATACATTTTATTTATTTTTAAAGCATATATATATATATATATATAGGATTTATTTATTTATTTCAGAGAGAGAGAGAGTGTGTGTGCAAAGTAGGGGTATAGGGGCAGAGGGAGAGGAAGAGACAATCTCAGGCTGACTCCTAGCTGGAGCCAGACACAGGACTTGAACTCATGGCCTGAGAACATGACCGGAGCCAAAACCAAGAGTCAGATGCTATTTTTTTTTTAAGATTTTATTTATTTATGATAGAGAGATCACAAGTAGGCAGAGGCAGGTACAGAGAGAGAAAGGGGCAAAGCAGGCTTCCTGCTGAGCAGAGAGCCCAAAGCAGGGCTCGATCCCAGGACCCTGAGATCATGACCTGAGCTGAAGGCAGAGGCTTAACCCACTGAGCCCCCAGGTGCCCCTAGAGTCAGATGCTTAACCAACTGAACCACCTAGATGCCCCTATATTTTATTATTTTTTTAAACTGAAGCAATATTTTTAAATATTAAGAAAATAATGAAAAAGTTCTTCATGATTGCATAGTAGCAAAGGTATTAGCCTAAAATGATTTCTCTTTTCCCATTGATTTTTATGTATTCATGCTTCACAGCTTCCATTTTTCCCTGGGATATCCATTTCTAGTTGATTACCTCCTAACAAAAAGTGTTTTCAATAATTCCCATATGATATAGCCTTTCATTAGCTTCAAATGTAGTTTTTGTTCTTAGAATGTTGCTCTTTAAAAAAGAGTTGTCCAATTCATCTCCTTCATACCTTTGAAAACCATATTCCTCTAATTATCCCTGCCCCCTGCCACTTATGAATGCAAAGTCCTAAAGAGTTTCCATGAGCAAAACATTGTGGCTATTTAAGTTGTGTCAGGTGCTTCCATGTGATGACCTGGGTTCATATTCTTACAATTCACCCCAAATTTGAGTGTTTTCAGAGAATTGATAGGAAGCATTCAACTAGAGTCTGTTCTAAGGAAGGTCTTTGTAATACATTAGGTACGAAGTAGTAGAAGGTTGATGGTGTAGTTTCAGTTCAAGGCCTATCTTGGGAACAGGCATGATTCTGAGTACTGAAATAAAGTCATCCTCCTGGCCCAGTTCCCAAGGACTCATGGCTGAGTACCAGAGTAAATCATAACTAAAGTTTGTCATTGTATTATTACATTCACCAAAAATCTTTGAGAAGGCTAACTATCACAATCATTCGTAATCACAACTTACCAGTGATGTAAGACAGCAATAAATTGGCATGTCACATAAAAAAAAAAAATCTTAACACTAGAGGGAAACTCAATAAATTGATTTTCCTGGGTACTTATCTTCTGGCTAGGAAGATATTATTATAATCAATTGTAAAATGGGGATGCATAATGCTTTATGCTTCTAAATAATTATTTTAATTTGTTTCATGTATAACAAGTGAATGATGTTAGTGTATATGTGACTGAACAGAGATGGATTACTGGCAGTACCCTGGAACTTTCTTTCTTTCTTTCTTTCTTTTTTTTTTTAAGATTTTATTTATTTGTCAGAAACAGAACACAAGCAGGGAAGCAGCAGGCAGAGCAGGCAGAGGGAGAAGCAGACTCCCTGCTGAGCAGGGAGCCCAATGTGGAACTTGATCCCAGCACCCTGAGATCATGACCTGAACAGAAGACAGACGCTTAACCAACTGAGCCACCTAGGCATCCCTGGAATTATCTGAGTGAGAATGAAAACATGTTCACAGCAGAGGTGGCACAATTGAATAAAATGGTGCATAGAGTATTTCTCCTAATTAGGAGCCAGATGTAATTCTAGGTATTTCTGCCAATCTAAACCTTTCCTAAAATTTTCTTCACCATTAATTTCTTGCTTAATTTCCTCATTTAATTTACTGGTCTTTAATTAAATTATGCTGTTTTTTACTTCTCCAGATTTCTTAAGCAGGCAATTTCAGTAATACACATTTGTAGAATGGTCCCCATATTCAGCTCTGCCACAGTGGAAAAATAGTTGTTGAGAGTAGGTACCTTTTATTTCCCCTGATTTCATAGGTCTTGCACCAGCAGTCAAAATTCCCTAGAGGCACTGCTTCTTTTCTTTGCATCCTGAAACTCTTCAGGGCTCTACATCCAAGTACTCTGGCCTTACATGGCATCTGAAGAATATAGAGTTGATCAAATAAACTTCAGTAGGGAATTACCCTAAATACCTTCCTTTAGAGAAATCTACTGGGTGAAAAATAAAATTGAATGGACATAAAACAGTAATTCCTGGATTATATACTAAATGCTTATATGTATTTAGATAAATCTGCTTTTTTAACACATTTTGCTCTAGACCCTTTCACCAGAATAATAATTCCTGAAATAGTTAGCTTCCTCCACCCCCACTTTAAGCATTAGGCTGTATTAATAACAAGTAAATTATGACTCTTGTGTGTGATCATGCCTATTTTTTTGCACAAAGTATTTTGTTTTGAAAAACCATTTCCTTTAAGATGAAACTCAGAAAATGCACATTTAATACTACATGTAGTTCAACAAAAAAATGAAAGACCTTTTTCCTTCTTAGAAAGCCCTTTAAAATTATAAATATGATATAAATGTCCATGTGTTTATTTGTATATATATTTCTTGTCTTACCAACATTTTCTTCCACATACTAATAACATTATGAAATCTTGTCTATTTTTTCCCTCCTCAAATCTCCAACAGACTCCTCTCCTCACCTTCTGCTGATTAATCTCATTTTTTATGTCATTGAAAACTCCTATATTTTATCACAATCAAATGTACCAATGTTCTTCCCTTGGTTCCATTCCTGCCCATTTCCACTCCCAGGATGCCTGCCAGAGGTCTTCCTTAGAGATCTTCTTTTCCCACTCACATGCAATGGACAGACCTCCCAGACTCAGTACACAATGACGATAGATACTGATAGATTTCTAACTGGTGATTTATGTAGACATAAGTAATGGGAGTTCAGGTAGTACAGTGTTAAACCCATGGCAGTCTCTTTCATATCATTATTCTTGAGCCAAAAGTAAAGAAAAATCAAGCCAGTACGTTGCCCTGGGAAAGTCTCTAATATTTTTTAAACTTCTCTTCCTAATGTGACTAGAACTAAATACATAAACCTGGGCCCTGGGTGGCTCAGTGGATTAAGCCTCTGCCTTCAGCACAGGTCATGATCTCAGGGTCCTCAGATAGAGCCCAAATCAGATTGTCTTCTCAGCGGGAAGCCTGTTTCCCTTCCTCTCTCTCTGTCTGCCTCTCTGCCTACTTGTGCTCTCTCTCTCTCTCTCTGTCAAATAAATAAATAAAATATTTAAAAAAATACATAAACACAGACATACACACACACACACCTATAACTCCCAAAATACATACTTTCTAGAAATAGAAACAAACCATCAAAGAACATGCACATATACACAAAGCTTTTGGGGTTGGTCTGTCAGACTAAACTAAAATCATTGTTTGAAAAGAAAAAATGTTTTAACAAAACACATTTATTCTAAAAAACCAAAACAAAACTATAAGTTACCTTTTATCATTGGAAACAGAACCTACCCCTCTTTCTTTAGGGTCATCTAAAAAATTATAGATGGACTATATTTAGAATATATTAGAATATATTTGGAATATATTTAAATATATTTACAGAAGTATTTTACAGTAGTACAACTGACAAAAAGCAAATCCATCTTTCCCTCTAAAATACATGATGTTTTTATGCTACAGATCATGATGAAGATGATAATGAAGATTATAGATACAATGATAGCTGATTCTCTCTAAAATGTCTCATGTTTTGCTTCTTTAAAGATTGCACTTTAAAGATTAAAAATACTTAAGGACAGCTATTGAGTAATCTTACTAAGTTATATAGGGTACCATGGCATTCATTAAGCAACTATGAATACATTTATAAATTAGCAATATAAGCAAAATATTGACCAGTTTTATAAATAATCATAGATTAAATATAGATAAAAGTTCTGTGAGATCCAATGAAATTTCTCCTAATACTATATCCTTATTCAACCTCTTCCTGTAATATTACCATTTCCTCAGTATTTACTTTGATTTCTCAATATTTTATTCACAAATACTCTCCAGTTAAAAGACTAAACATGTCATAAAAGGAAACTTTCTCTAAATCATAAATTGGTCTCTAATTTTAAGGAAAAATGTAGAAGTCACTAGAATTAGACAATTTTCATCCGAACAGTTTATGTTGGATAATTTCTGTAAGCCCATAAGCCATGTAACCTTTATAATATTACTTGGTATCTAAGCTCCTGAACTAAATTAATACTCAAACTGAAAACACTTTTTTTCACAATGAAAATTCCTAAGTGCAACTATAACCAGGGGCTGTAGTTGTAAAATCACATTACTTTACAGATATCAACCAACTATTTTATGCAATTCCTAGCCATTCTTGGAAAAAGTAATTTTTTTTCATGAATGTAATAAAATGATATGATTTGCAATCATGTATAATATTTTTAAAATTCCAAATGGAGAGTTTTAGAAGGGAGAGAAATGGGGGAATGGGTGAGCCTGGTGATGGATATTAAGGAGGGCACTGATTGAATGGAGCACTGGGTGTTACACACAAACAATGAATCACGGAACACTACATCAAAAACTAATGATGTCCTTTATAGTGACTAACAAAACACAATAATTTTTTTTAAAGATTTTATTCATTTGTTTGACAGACAGAAATCACAAGTAGGCAGAGAGGCAGGCAGAGAGAGAGAGAGAGGAGGAAGCAGGCTCCCCGCTGAGCACAGAGCCAGAGGCGATGCGGGGCTTGATCCCAGGACCCTGGGATCATGACCTGAGCTGAAGGCAGAGGCTTTAACCCACTGAGCCACCCAGGTCGGGGCTTGATCCCAGGACCCTGGGATCATGACCTGAGCTGAAGGCAGAGGCTTTAACCCACTGAGCCACCCAGGTGCCCCAATAATTTTTTGTCTTAAAGTTCCACTGCAATTGAAAGGCTAAAGAACAACTATTTTTCATGAACAAAATTGAGCAGCAGTTTTTATTTATTTATTATTTATTTATTTACAAAGCCATTATCCCCCTAGTTGCAATCTCAAATGAGTTTGTTTTCCCTCTCCCCCTTCTATCATTCAGAGCAGGGAAGCCAATCCAAAATTTAAGGGTGAATCACAGATAGTCTAAAAAGCCCATTTTTGTGGCCCATTCCTGTTGCTAGTAATTGGTTTAGTATGGGCATGTGATGAAATCCTGGCCAATAAGATAAAGAAAAACATCTATTGAGAGACTGGTTGAAATTGTGTTACGAAGTTCAGTAAGAGATAATTCCTCTTTTTCTGAATACTTTGTCATCTGTATTTTATATCTGCAACTGTATCTCTGATCTTGTGCTTATAGTAGCTGGAGCCTAAGGACAATTTTAACCCACTAAAGGTGGCAGGATGGAAAGATGGTAATAATAGGGGCCATGATGATGCGATTGTGCTGCTAAATTAATCAAATCTGGAGCATACTTTTCCTTGAATCTTATTTATATGAAAATGAGTTCTTTCTTATTTTTTGAGACTGTGGAGTTGGAATTATCTTGATTTTGCCTTCAAAATATTATAATAGGTATATGAATGCCTTCATCCTAAATTTCACATTTTATTTGTAATCCTTGTATCCATTGCCCCACCAAGTTTTAAAAGTAATGCATAATAAATTCTATATTTGAATACATAACCATTAAAAGCAATTATTTCCAATTTATGTTCCAAGATTCAAATTCACCACATCAGAATTTAAATTAAACATATTTAAAAATATATATAATAATAGTCTTATATATATATATAGCTATATGTAGTATTTTAGGGATAATATTTTAGAGATTTTAAAAATATTGTAGGAATAATACAAACTTAGTCAGTGGCACTATAAACTATAAAAATTTATTTGCACCCTTCCAAAATATCCTGCACAGAGTATGTATAGTTAACCAAAAAAGCAAGTTGTTTATCAAAGAAATGTGTATTATATTTCTGTCTTTGAGAGGTCTGGAATTTGTAAGGATATGAAAGGACCAGTAGCAGCCAATTCACAAGATTTAGTATAACTATTTAGCACTATTCAATAAATAGCACACATATATCCCAAAAGCATTATGTGTAGACCTAGATAGTGGTTAAGAAATGTTTTGGGTTAAATGTAGCTCTGTAGTGCAAACTTGTTGGCTTTGTGACTGAGGTATCATTACTTACTAGGTTTTGTGACTAAGAGTTTATTACCTATTATTGCACTTCTAAGGCTCATACTCCTTCTTTCTGAGATGGATATAATAATATCCCTATCTCTTAATTGTCTCTTATGATATCTAAATGAGAATTAGCATTTAGTGCATGAATAATATATAATATGCAATAAATATGTAATTTTGGAAGGCATATTGGCTATTCAGTTATAAATTTTTTTTTGTCTTTCTTTGCTTGAGATGATTGTAATGCAAATAAATGTTTCCTATAGACTTTTAGTTTCTGATTTCTTTTATATTAGTGTGTTTAGTAAATTATTTTGCTGCCATATCAAATAGTATTCAGATGAAGAGAAAATCTTTTATACTCACAAAAATTTTATCATTCATGTTTAGCTGTTGAAGATTCATAAAATGTTCTGTGAAAAATATAATATAGGTGTTTTGAAATTTTCAGTGTTGAACCATGAAAGTACAAACACTTTTAAATCATGATGTTAGATACTGGAAGAGAATTTGACCTTCAATCAATCTTCTATTTATTTTCTCTTAGAAGCATTAAAGTAGACTATTTCTTACAGTAAAATTGACCACTTTTAGGTACATTGAATTTGGAATGAGAGAATTATAAATATATGGTGGGAAGCCAGTGTTGAACAATCCTAATTGCAGCGACCCTTGTAACTGGCCTGTCCTTAGCTGAAACCTGAAAACAATACCAGTGGAATTGTTACAAGAGATAGTTCCTAGTAGGAATAAGTATTAACCCAGAGTGACTTACCTCCCCAGTGTAAGTTTCCTTTCATTCCCTCATCTATGACCTATCATCTGAAGAATCAAAGAAAATAGCTTCTGGGAGCTACACAGAATACCTGAAGGATACCTATACACATAGAATATGCATCACTGCCCTGCTGGAAAACTGTGTTTTCTGACCTGAATTTTTCTAAGTGAATCTACTGTCAAACATAGCCTATGACATCCTGTGAATCTGAATGTTTAGTGAATCTTAAGAAAATTCCCATGGGCATTTCAGTGTAGTACTACAGATATGTTCTTTTAGAAATTCATAATTATTTCTTTACCAGAAATCTTTACACCTCTAACATGAAAACAGAACTTTCAATTAGATAAATGTTGTTAGATATAGCATATTGGGTACTGTATATCTGTAAATTATCTTGGTAGGAATTGAAGAGATACAAAAAGAACAAAAAGAGACTATTACTTTGGTTAAATTATATAAAGTTACAAAAGATTATTGCCCTTTAAGGAAACAAAATGAAAGTGAAAATAAGCCAAATAAATTACCAAATCATAGTAACTTTTAAAATTGATTAGATGGCTGATGATGAATTTAATTCAAGAAATTTAAATGAATTTTGGAGGCACCTGAGTGGCTCAGTCAGTTAACTGTCTGCCTTCTGCTCAGGTCATAATCCCAGGATCCTGGGATTGAGCCCCCCATTGGGGTCCCTGCTCTATGAGGAGTTTACTTCTTCCTCTCCCTCTGCCCCCAACCTTCACCCTCCACTCCCCACCCCCAGTTCATGCTCTCTCTCTCTCTCTCATTCTTTCTCTATCTCAAAAACATAAATAAAATATTTTAAAAAATGAACTTATATTAATTTAATTCAAAATATGAAGGCCCATTTTAGGAAGGAAGGGCCTCATGGCTGTTTTCACTGGTAAAATGGTGGGAGAAGAAGAAATCTTGTGGAACCTCAGCTAAAAAGCAGGTCAGCATCTACCTCCAACTTCTTATCATTGATCTTCAGTGAGTATATAGGTTATACACTGAAGGCTAGGCTAGGCCATGGAAGCTAAGAGATCAGCTCATGGGTCACATGGAACCTTTTCCAAGTATACATATTATACCCTCAAATACTGGGGACTGGTCAGCAAGAGAGATTAAGCTATAGCAGTTATTAAAGGCTAAGAGAATTCCCCAACATTCTTAAAAACTGGACACTACACTATAAAACAAAAGATATATCCTGAGATTATTTCCCCCTTAAAACATTCAAAGCTAGTAGTGAATTGAATCTATCAAAAAGATGCATGATGCCCCAGCTCAGCTCAACTACAGAACAGAGTGACATAGTATCACTATCAACCCGTCAGAGGTAAGGACATACTTCTTTTTATTATTTATTCCAGTCCCTACTGCCACTTTACATATGATACCTAGCATAGCATAAAATTTTTAAAGTCTCATGAAGAATCAGGAAAATGGGACCTGAGACAAGGAAAGTAAACACTAGAAACAAACTCACAAATGGCCCTGTTATAGTAATTTTCAGACAGAGAACTTGGAATAACTATAAAAATTATATGAAAGTGTACTATAAAGGTGTATGTGTTAGTTAAGTTTCTCCAGAGAAACATAACTGTATATGAAATGTATCTATAGTAAATATATGCTGATTATATATATATATGTATGTATATATATATTTGTGTGTATATATACATATGTGTATGTGTATATCAAAGGAGATAGATGATAAAGAGATTTGTTACAGGAATTCACTCACATGGTTTTGGAGGCTGAGAAGTCCCATAATCTGCCATCTGCAAGTTGAAGAACCAGGAAAGCCTGTGGTATGATTCAACCTGAATTTGAAATTCTGGGAATTAGGGTGCTACTGGTGTAAGCCCCAGGGTTTGAAGGCCAGAAAACTAGATGCTCTAATGTCCAAGATTGTGAGGAGATGAATGTCCCAGCTCAAGAGGAGAGAGAGAGAGAGAATTCATCATTTTATTCTATTTTTTTCTATTCTTCTAATTCTGTTCAGGCCCTCAATGATTTGGATATTGCTGGATATTACTGGAGCAATTTGGATATTGCTTATCCACATTGGTCAGTCTATTGATTCAAATACTAACCTCTTCCAGAAACTCTCTCCCAGACACACCCAGAAATGATGTTTTACTAGCTACCTGAGCATCCCCTAGCCTTGTTAAGTTGACATAAAATTAACCATCACAATATACAATATGTATAAAGAGATGAAAATTTCAAAAACTCTAAAAACCAAAATAAAAATGTCAAAAATAAATATGTAAATACACTACAAAAATAATTCACTTACTCATCTTAAAGTGGTCATTTAATTTTCTTTTGGACTCAACAGAGAAAAGATCCCTGAAACTGAAAACAAAAATAACTGAAACATAAAGATAACTAAAAGTGAAAAACTATAACAGATTATTTGGAAATAAGTGGAACAATATTGTGTGTGTATGTTTAACTGGAGTACAAAATAAAGAGAAGAGAGAAAATAGGACAGAATATAATTTGAAATAATGAACAAAATCCTTCCAAAGAACATGAAAAATATTACAGAGATCCAAGAAGATTAACATGTCTTAAGTAAAAAAATAAATAAATAAAATCACATTAGCTACATCATTCTAACTGCTCAAAAACAAAAGACACAGAGAAAATCTTAAAAAATCCAGAGTCCAGCACAAGGCACATTACATAGAGGGAAACAACAATAAAAAGATGACTATTTTTCATCAGAAATAGTGAAGGCCAGACAACCAAGAAAAGACTTTAAAGTGTTAAATGGGGGAAAATGAAGCTACCTGCTTGCAACTCTATGTTGGGGAAAGCACTGGGTAGATATGAAGGCAAAATAACAATATTTTCAGAGAGAGAGAAGCTGAGAGATTTCATCTCCAGCAGACCTGCACCAGAAATATTGAAAGTTCTTCAAATTGAGGAAAGTGATTATATGTAGAACTTTACATGAAACAAAAAGCAAATATTTGGGATAATTATGAAATACTTCTAAAAATTAATTTATGCACAAAATCATAACTACACATGTGTGTGTATATATATACATTTATATACACATATTTATACTAGCAACTATTTTAAGGAAGTTACATGGGATTATTACATATGTAGAAAAACATGATGATAGATAAGAGCTCAAAGTGCATGAGGAGGGTAAATGGAACCCTGCTATTATAAGGTCTTTACTGTGTTAATAAAGTCAATCTAATGATATTATTTGAAAATAGAGAAGTTAAAATGCATACTGGAATCTCTGGTGAAATTTCTAGAATAATTCAAATGACTATTTTTAAAAAATATCTTATTTATTTATTTGAGAGAGACAGCATGAGAAAGCACAAGCAGGGGGAAAGGGGTAGAGACAGGAGAAGCAGGCTCCCTGCTGAGCAGGAAGCCTGATGCAGGACCCAATCTCAGGACTCTGGGATCATGACCTGAGCCCAAGGCAGATGCTTAACTGACTTGCCACCCAGACGCCCAATCCAAATAACTTTAACTAAAACTTTGTAGATCACATAAACTGAAATGCTAAAAAAAAATTGATTAAACAAAAAAGAAAGTAGAATATAAGAAAAGGGAGAAAAGGACAGATGGATAAAACAGACGACACGGGACAACATGGTAAATTTAAATTCAGGCCAATAAACACTTACATTATATGTAAATGGACCAAACACTTCCATTTAAAGATAGATTATCATATTGGGATAAAAAATAAGGTGCTGTTTAGAAGAAATACTTCTAAATTAAGAAACCAGACCAATTGGGGTGCCTGGGTGGCTCAGTGGGTTAAAGCCATTTAAACTGCTTTTGGCTCAGGTCATGACCCCAGGGTCCTGGGATCAAGCCCCGCATTGGGCTCTCTGCTCAGCGGGGAGCCTGCTTCCCCCCTTCTCTCTGCCTGCCTCTCTGCCTACTTGTGATCTCTGTCTGTCAAATAAGTGAATAAAATCTTAAAAAAAAAAAGAAAGAAACCAGACCAACTGAAAATAAAATAATAGGAAACAACATTCTACGCAAATGATAAACCTTAGAAAAGTGGTGTGGCCATATCAATGTTAAATTGAGGAGACTTGAAGACAAAAAGATACACTAGAGATAATAAAGGATATTTTGTAAGATATGTAAGTGAATTTTGTCAAAATATATGTATGTATGAACCTAAATAAATATGTATGAACCTAAATACAGAACTTCAAAGTATAAGAAAAATGCAATTGACAGAAATATAGGAATATTTTAAAAAATCCAAAATCATATTTGAGTATTTTAAAAATGAAGGAAATGTGGTTATTATCCGCCCCCAAAGTCTTCAATTTGGTAAAAGGAGCAACACATATCAAATCAACACTAATTTACCTCAGAATATGATAGCGCTAACCTAAAGTTACAGAGTACTCTGAGGAGACAGAAAAAAAATGAAAATCTTAATTAAATTTTAGTTGGGTGGATGTGAAGATGAGTGCTTTAGATAAAGACAGTATTGGTAGTAGCAAAACACGGTAAAAAAAAACAAAAAAAAATTCAGAATGTATTTGCCCCTTTACTACTACTGTGATCTGCATGGCGAACAACATGTTTGTCAAAGAGTGGAATGAGAGCTGAAAAACATATTGTAACCAAATATATCAATTTATTAAGGAACTAAACATTTATTCTTCACATTTTGTTCTGCATGAATTATGAAAATTATAACTTGCAAATTTCTGCCACCACAAAAATAATAAACCATGTTCTATGCTTATGCTATACCAAATTAAAGATATAAAAGGGATACAAGTTATATTATCTAAAATGTTGGAAATGAAAATTTACCTCCTAAAGTCTATACAATAAAACACTTCAAGAAATCTTGTTAGATCATTGAAATAGACTTCAGTAGAGCTGGAAATGATAACTTGACTACCAGCTGTTTTCATATTTTACCATCTATGAAACAACTTACATTTCCAAATTATTGATGTTAAGAAGAATCTTGACTTAATCAGAGTTTAAAGACCTGTGAAAATCATCAAATGAGCCCTGCTAACATAAGACTATCAACTAGAAAAAAAATGCCATATTTTGTTAAATCTGGAAGAAATAGTTAGAAGACACTTAAAGATGGTTTATAATTCCTCAGTTCTCGAGTGAGAGGAGGATTTTTCCCAAATGTCTTGTATTACTAAGAGTCATATCCAAAGCATCTAGAGTCATATGAAAACAACAGCTGGAACTTAGATTTTCTTATAGTGACAAAGGTCATATCCATCACAGGGCTACAGGGGAGGTAAGGCTCAATGGTGAAGTTTTTGTACAACCCGTTATTATTATTAGCAGCAGCAACAGCATTATCCAGTCAATCTATGGTCCAGGGAAGAGTAGTAGAAATGAGAGAAGGAGAGTAAGAGAAGTTTAGCTCCAACTGAGAGCATATAGAGTATGTGACTTTACTGTGGGCCTTTTCTTTAATCTCCTAAACAATAAAAACTGCACATCAAGATGCCAACAAAGCAGAAGACAAAACAGACTTGATAAAAGGACATTAGAGGGCGCCTGGGTGGCTCAGTGGGTTAAGCCGCTGCCTTCGGCTCAGGTCATGATCTCAGGGTCCTGGGATCGAGTCCCGCATCGGGCTCTCTGCTCGGCAGTGAGCCTGCTTCCCTCCCTCTCTCTCTGCCTGCCTCTCTGTCTACTTGTGATCTCTCTCTGTCAAATAAATAAAAAAAAAAAAAATTTAAAAAATAAAAAAAAAAAAAAAAAAAAAAAAGGACATTAGATTCTGTAAATCCATTTGGAAGCTGTGCCCTAACTCAATCCTCTTCCTTCACTTGTACAATCCTTAAATCAACATCAGCTTGAATATAACAGCCAACTTCTAAAAATGAGTAATATTTACAAAAGGTCCAGTAGAGCCTTTATGTATGGAGGGAGGTAAACAAAATATAAAGACATTTGATAAATATGTAATCTATGCCTATGACAAATATGTACTCTACTGAGTATACATAGAAGTCTGTAAGATGTGATATTCTTTTTTTGCTATAGAATATTTTCATTGTGGGTGTTTGATAATTCTGGGAGGCTTTCAGCAGAATAATCAATTTAATAACATTATGGTGTTTTAGTAAAAATTGACAAATAATAGAAGCAAGTAAATCTGTGTCAGTATATCAAGATGGCACTAAATAAGTATATAATCTATGTCGGGGCCATAAGAAAAGGATACAGATTTTGGAATGGAATTCTTTCTGATTTTATTTGAACTTTACTTGAGCTTTGAGGAAGAGACAAGAGATACATTTAACTGTATAGGTGTTAGGGTGAGTATTGTGCCGTTAACTGAGGTAGAACATGAAGAAAGAAGAGTATATTTTAGGATTAAAGTAATCAGATTTGTTTATAGCAAGCTTGAGATGTTCACAGGGTTTGAAAGTGGAGATTTCTAGAAGTATTTTGGAAATATATATATTACATTTAGTAAATATGCTATCAGGACTTCTAGAAGGCAGTTCATTAATTAATATTAATATAGTTTGGTACATGAGTGATGTTGACCTTATGAAAGTGGGTGAGAATGTCAGTAAACAGAAAAAAATCTGATGGCTTAGAACACAAGGAGTAAGAACAGGAAATTCAAAATGATGTTTAAATGAGTCAAAAAGGAATCTGGAAAATATAGTACCAGAGAAAGCAGTACCACAAAATGTAACAAAAGTTAGAAATTGAAGCCTATTAAAATCTGTCAAATGTTACCAAAGAATCAAGTGGTTGAGATTTTTAAAAATATTACTTAACTGATTTTCTTTGACAAGTAATAGGAATGTCAAACAAATAAATATAAAAATTCAGTGGTCCAGAACTTCAAGGCTAAAAGTATTGAAGTGTGTTGATTTAATTGGCAGAATAGAAAAAGTCATTGCAAAAGAGGGAAAGTTTAGGGATGGTGAAGCTAATATGTCATCAATCCAAATCCAAAGAAAATATTTGCAAATATTTGAGTCATGGCTCTGATTACATTTGAGTTGTGAAGAGTGCTCACTTGTTAGAGTATATAGGACTCTCGAGACTTGTACAAAGTTGGCTGTAACCGAAATGAATTATTTCTGGAGAACAGAGTTTGTTCTTAGGAGTAGCTGTGACTAAATGAATTTGTGATTCATGAGACAACAGAGGTATCTATTTGAATCCAATATCGCTCTTTAAAACTAAAATAAATATACAAAACTATACAGTTTTAAGAAGTCATATGACGTTAGTACAGATGGTTGTGTGCATATATTCAATGACTATTTGATGTAGAAGATGGGACAAAATCATTAAAAACTTGAAGGTTTATCCAAAAATAATAAATTGAAAACTTTTTCAAGTTTGAGAGAAGTTGACAATTCAGAAAGTATCTCTTGACTCTGTTCCTATGTGGCACCACATTATTTTCTAGGCTATGCTTACATTTTTCTCAAAACATGCCACTTCTTAAAGGAGTCACTTCCTGGTAAGTTTTGCCTGTTGACTTACATGCTGTCTGCAAAAGAGGAATGAAGCCCTTTTATTGGCCTTTATTTACTACTGTGTTTCTCCACATTTTTTTCATTATCATCTTCCACAAAGAGACCTTTAAACATTTTTTTCCTAATTACCTCCATGAACCCTTAATATCACACACATATTATTTGTTATATGCTGTATACATATCTGTGTGTTATACGTTTAAAAAGTAAGATTTTTTTTTAACCCTCACACACCAGCAATTTTTGACCCTACAGGAATCATCTTATGCCATTAAGAAGGCATGATATAGGGGCGCCTGGGTGGCTCTGTGGGTTAAAGCCTCTGCCTTCAGCTCGGGTCATGATCCCAGGGTCCTAGGATCAAGCCCCGCATCGGGCTCTCTGCTTAGCGGAGAGCCTGCTTCCTCCTCTCTCTCTCTATCTGCCTGCCTCTCTGTCTGCTTGTGATCTCTATCTGTCAAATAAATAAATCTTTAAAAAAAAAAAAAGAAGGCATGATATAACTCACGCAATAGGCAATGTGTGATGCTTTGGTGATGGTGTGGCATTAAGTAGGCTATACAATTAGTACTCATTGGAGTCTTGTTTTTTTTTTTAAGATTTTATTTGTTTATTTGACAGAGGGAGAGATCACAAGTAGGCAGAGAGGCAGGCAGAGAGAGAGAGAGGAGGAAGCAGGCTCCCTGCTGAGCAGAGAGCCCGATGCGGGGGCTCGATCCCAGGACCCTGGGATCATGGCCTGAGCCGAAGGCAGAGGCTTTAACCCACAGAGCCACCCAGGTGCCCCTGAAGTTTTGTTTTTAAGGATCCAAGTCACATGTTATCTTGAACATAGTATGACATATAAAATCAGGAAAGCAAACTTTAGCATACTTTCTCCCAACATATGGAAATGTTGATTTAAATGCTTAGTGAATCTGAGGGATCAATGTGAAATACAAAATGTTGTGAAACATAACCATACTTGAAGGAGTGTAAACATAGAATTATATGTAATTTTTAAAAAGATTTAACTATTTCAGAGAGAGAGAGAGAATGGGCATTGAGGAGGGGCAGGGGGAGAGAGAGACAAAGAGAAAGGCAGACTCCCTGCTGAGCATGAAGTGCAATACAGGGCTCCATTCTGGGACCCAGAGATCATGGCCAAAGCCTAAGGCAGATGCTTAACCAACTGAGCCATCCAGGAATCCCTGTAATTTTTAAATAAACATAGAGATTTAAGGTAAAAAAGCAAATTATTAATTCAAAAATATTTATTGAACACTGATCATTCAGTTGAGGCTAACATGGAAACAGGGTGACCTCAAGAAGACTATTGCCTAATAGCTGAAAGAGCAGCCCCAATCAGGAAAAATCAAGTTCAGAGGTATAGAGAACTATGAAGATTTAAATTGAAAATTCCCACAGGCAGACCAGCTGGCACAGGTGACAATTGGCAGACTATAACACATCCATGGGCATAGCAGATTCTAGATCCTGAGGTGCCAGAAGTGAAGAGAAACAGGCATAAAATCTGTTCCACATAGGAAAGCAGTTGGCAAATGTCAAATGAGAGCAGTAAATGGTGACAATTTCAACAAGGCAGGCTGGGTCACATCCAGGGTTTTTTGTTTTTTGGGTTTTTTTTTTTTTTTTTAAGGAGGAAGGGATGATTACAGAGAAAACCACTATTAGTATAAGAGAGATAAATAAGTCAAGTTACAGTTTATGGAATAAAGCAGCCAAATATCCAGACACAAGAACCTGGGTTGATAGAAGTAGAGACCTAAAGGAAAGCACTTTAAGCATTGGATGTCTACAAACTAATGATACATAAGAGACAAAGAGGAAAGGGACTTATGGCACTAGCAACAGTATAACAACCACTGACAGAGGATTAGAGACTACCTTCCTTCACCTCTTGTTTTATGTTTCTTGGCATAAAGCACCTGGGAACAGTGACAAATAACAGAACACCTGCAAGGCAGAGAGCTGATGGCAGCCATAACTTTAAGAGAAGACTTTTCTGGGAATCCAAAGTCTAATTCCCTTTGCCATTCTATCATGTCAATCCCCAGCACTGAATCACTCCTTCGGTTTTCTCTGCAACTGCTCTCAAACACTATTAAACAAAATAAAACAAATGGAGTATATTGGCATATAATTCTAAGTATCAGTTTTAAGTGGACTAATTTCCCCAAGTACGATAAAGTCCCTAATTTGAGTACTACCCCAATATAAACCTACATTTGGAAACCCATTTTATGTACTCGACAGTACGCTGTAAATCACCATTTTTGTAAAAATAATCCCACCTCTGTTAAATGTTTTGTGTTTGTCTTCTCTAGTAGATGTCGATTTCTTGAGTAAAATAATAATATTCTGTAGGACCATAAATATAATTCCATTTTATAAGGCTATTCCATGCTTTAGTGAAACTATTTTAGGAAGTGTTATAAAGAGCTGTAATTGCTATAAAGAAAACTAACTTTGATTAGCACTCACAGGAAATGTCATGCTTGGTTTTCTCAGGGGCCCTAGCCTACCCTCACCCATGCCAGATGATCACTACTCCAGACAGCAGGATCCTGTGGGTCCTGCATCCTTAGCCAGTGAAGCATGTTTTTGGCATCCTCATTTGGAACTTAGAAATTAATTTCAAAATATAAAAAATATCTGATAGGGTCAAAGCATTAATCAGTACTATATTTTATATTTTTTAAGGATTAAATTAGGCATCTGTGGCTTAATCTCGATGGACTAATCACCACTATCTATTTTAAGAAATGGATTCAGAGTTCCAAAGATCAATTTACAGATGATTTTTTTTTTGGCAGAAAAACTGTTTGTCAATTGAGCTATATCCATAGTTGCCTAAAATATATTTTTTCACACTTTGTGTATGGCAGTCTCATTAAACCCAAGCATACTATTGCTGCTTCAAAGAAAACTCTAACTCAGTGGTTTTGGCAAGGCTTTACAATATTCTAAGCCAGTTTGCAAAGCCTCAAACAAGTACACATGTTGGTGCTTAGGCAGCTTTAACTTAGATCCCTAAACTTGTTTCAGACTACTACTTCTCCTCTCTCTCAGAGAACATTTAGTCAAAACCAAATCTCTCGCCGTGGACTCTGAGCAAAATCTCCTAGCTTCTTTTTGTCACTCTCCTGGGGATATCCAGGTGCTTTAATGGCTGCTTAAGCAGACAGAATTTTAGGAAATGTGTTCTTAGCATCCCAGTTTTTTTTTTTTTTTTTCCTAGCGCTGTCTTCCCTTTACTTCCCATTTTTGTGAACCTGTTTGATAATACCTACTTTCTAAAACCAAACATGTAATCTATTTTATGGGTAGTTTTATGGGTCTGGGACCTAGAGAATGATATCCTAATTTGGCTTCCTTTGGGGAAACATAAAGCAGGTTTTTTCATATGTAGTACACAGAACTAGATAACACTAGTAGCTTTTGTTCAAGCATGACTTTTATAAATAAAAATGATACCTATGGCTGAAACAGATGTTGAAAATTAAACAAAGTAACAACATGTTGTTTATATACTTTATATACTTTATATACTTTCTATTGTATAGCAGTATATAACATTTCTGATAAAACTGCTTTTATAGGGGCACCTGGGTGGCTCAGTGGGTTAAGCCTCTGCCTTCGGCTCGGGTCATGGTCTCAGGGTTCTGGGATCGAGCCCCACATTGGGCTCTCTGCTCCGCAGGGAGCCTACTTCCTCCTTTCTCTCTCTCTACCTGCCTCTCTGCCTACTTGTGATCTCTCTCTGTCAAATAAATAAATAAATTCTTTAAAAAAACAACAACTGCTTTTATAAAAAGCTAATTATTTTTTAAATTAATGTTTAGAAAGAAAATATGAAGTCTAAATCAGGAACAGTCAGATTGAAATAGCAGTATACTTAGGTAATGTCCAATTTATTTTATTCTTTTTTTCAAGTTTTATTTATTCATTATCCCAATTTTGCATGTTCATCACACATACATACACACACACACACAAAGTGTCTATGGGGATTCTTCTTTGTTATGACATCTGCCCACGTACTCACATTCTGTTCATTTTTCCTTCTTGCTTACCATTAGAAAATAACAATACGTCTGTGTTCATCAAGGATATTGGTCTGTAGTTCTCTTTTTTGGTGGGATCCTTGTCTGGTTTGGGGATGCAAAAATTCTCGCCAAAATACTAGCCAATAGGATTCAACAGTACATTAAAAGGATTATTCACCACGATCAAGTGGGATTTATTCCAGGGCTGCAGGGTTGGTTCAACATCCGCAAATCAATCAATGTGATAGAACACATTAATAAAAGAAAGAACAAGAACCATATGATACTCTCAATAGATGCTGAAAAAGCATTTGACAAAGTACAGCATCCCTTCCTCATCAAAACTCTTCAAAATGTGGGGATAGAGGGCACATACCTCAATATTATCAAAGCCATCTATGAAAAACCCACCACAAATATCATTCTCAATGGAGAAAAACTGAAAGCTTTTCCGTTAAGGTCAGGAACACGGCAGGGATGTCCATTATCACCACTGCTATTCAACATAGTATTAGAAGTCCTAGCCTCAGCAATCAGACAACAAAAAGAAATTAAAGGCATCCAAATTGGTAAAGAAGAAGTCAAACTATCACTCTTCGCAGATGATATGATACTATATGTGGAAAACCCAAAAGACTCCACTCCAAAACTGCTAGAACTTGTACAGGAATTCAGTAAAGTGTCAGGATATAAAATCAATGCACAGAAATCAGTTGCATTTCTGTACACCAACAACAAGACTGAAGAAAGAGAAATTAAGGAGTCAATCCCATTTACAATTGTACCCAAAACTATAAGATACCTAGGAATAAACCTAACCAAAGAGACTAAGAATCTATACACAGAAAATTATAAAGTACTCATGAAAGAAATTGAGGAAGACACAAAAAAATGGAAAAATGTTCCATGCTCCTGGATTGGAAGAATAAATATTGTGAAAATGTCTATGCTACCTAAAGCAATCTACACATTTAATGCAATCCCTATCAAAATACCATCCATTTTTTTCAAAGAAATGGAACAAATAATCCTAAAATTTATATGGAACCAGAAAAGACCTCAAATAGCCAAAGGAATATTGAAGAACAAAGCCAAAGTTGGTGGCATCAAAATTCCGGACTTCAAGCTCTATTACAAAGCTGTCATCATCAAGACAGCATGGTACTGGCACAAAAACAGACACATAGATCAGTGGAACAGAATAGAGAGCCCAGAAATCGACCCTCAACTCTATGGTCAACTAATCTTCGACAAAGCAGGAAAGAATGTCCAATGGAAAAAAGACAGCCTCTTCAATAAATGGTGCTGGGAAAATTGGACAGCCACATGCAGAAAAATGAAATTGGACCACTTCCTTACACCACACACGAAAATAGATTCCAAATGGACGAAGGACCTCAATGTGAGAAAGGAATCCATCAAAATCCTTGAGGAGAATGCAGGCAGCAACCTCTTCGACCTCAGCCGTAGCAACATCTTCCTAGGAACAACGGCAAAGGCAAGGGAAGCAAGGGCAAAAATGAACTATTGGGATTTCATCAAGATCAAAAGCTTTTGCACAGCAAAGGAAACAGTTCACAAAACCAAAAGACAACTGACAGAATGGGAGAAGAGATTTGCAAACGACATATCAGATAAAGGGCTAGTATCCAAAATCTATAAGGAACTTAGCAAACTCAACACCCAAAGAACAAACAATCCAATCAAGAAATGGGCAGAGGACATGAACAGACATTTCTGCAAAGAAGACATCCAGATGGCCAACAGACACATGAAAAAGTGCTCCACGTCACTCGGCATCAGGGAAATACAAATCAAAACCACAATGAGATATCACCTCACACCAGTCAGAATGGCTAAAATTAACAAGTCAGGAAATGACAGATGCTGGAGAGGATGTGGAGAAAGGGGAACCCTCCTCCACTGTTGGTGGGAATGCAAGCTGGTGCAACCACTCTGGAAAACAACATGGAGGTTCCTCAAAATGTTGAAAATAGAACTACCCTATGACCCAGCAATTGCACTACTGGGTATTTACCCTAAAGATACAAACATAGTGATCCGAAGGGGCACGTGTACCCGAATGTTTATAGCAGCAATGTCTACAATAGCCAGACTATGGAAAGAACCTAGATGTCCATCAACAGATGAATGGATAAAGAAGAGTGGTATATATACACAATGGAATACTATGCAGCCATCAAAAGAAATGAAATCTTGCCATTTGCGACGACGTGGATGGAACTAGAGCGTATCATGCTTAGTGAAATAAGTCAATCGGAGAAAGACAACTATCATATGATCTCCCTGATATGAGGACATGGAGAAGCAACATGGGGGGGTAGGGGGATAGGAGAAGAATAAATGAAACAAGATGGGATTGGGAGGGAGACAAACCATAAATGACTCTGAATCTCACAAAACAAACTGGGGGTTCCTGGGGGGAGGTGGGATTGGGAGAGGGGGAGCGGGCTATGGACATTGGGGAGGGGAGGCGAACCATAAGAGACTATGGACTCTGAAAAACAACCTGAGGGTTTTGAAGGGTCAGGGGTGGGAGGTTGGGGCAACCTGAGGGTTTTGAAGGGCCAAGGGTGGGAGGTTGGGGGAACAGGTGGTGGGTAATGGGGAGGGCACGTTTTGCATGGAGCACTGGGTGTTGTGCAAAAAGAATGAATACTGTTACGCTGAAAAAATAAATAAAATGGAAAAAAAAAAGAAAATAACAATACTTAGTTTTAAATTAGTTATTAATATAATAAAAATTTTATTTTTAGCATCCATATATTTTAAAAATATTATCAGTATTTAAATGTGTTAAATATTTGGGTGGAAAGAATTGGAAGAAGTGTGACTTATTATTTTATATTGGACTTTGCTGAACTATCTTGAAACATTGAGGTATGGATTGATTGATCTTTGAGGTCTCTTATCAATATTTATCATAATTATAAAGTAACACTTACTAGATTAATATAATAGAGAACACTTTTTGTACTAGAAAACCTAGAAGTAGAAAGTCATAGAAATATGATGTGTTTGTCAAAACAATAAGGATAAGCTTATACAGTCTGTTTCTTTTTTTTTTATTTTTTTTTAAGATTTTATTTATTTATTTGACAGAGAGAGAGATCACAAGTAGGCAGAGAGGCAGGCAGAGAGAGAGGAGGAAGCAGGCTCCCTGCAGAGCAGAGAGCCCGATGCGGAGCTCGATCCCAGGATCCTGAGATCATGACCTGAGCTGAAGGCAGCGGCTTAATCCACTGAGCCACCCAGGCGCCCCAGTCTGTTTCTTTTTAAGATTTTATTTATTTAACTGACAGAGATTTTTTAAGATTTTATTTATTTATTTGACAGAGAGCCAAAAAGTACAAGCAGGGGAAAGTGGAGAGAGCAGGAAAAGCAGCCTCTTGGCGAGCAGGGATCCCAGGCCAGGCTTGATCCCAGGACTCTGGGATCATGACTTGAGCCCAAGGCAGAAGCTTAACTGACTGAGCCATGCAGCTGCCCTGTCTGCTTTTTAAACTGAGTATTGGAATATTTAAAAATGCTGCTCAGGGGCACCTGGGAAGCTCAGACAGTTAAGCATCCAACTCTTGATTTCAGCTCAGGGCATAATCTTGGGTGGTGGGATCAAGCCACACATTGGCCTCCATGTTCAAAGAATCTCTGCTTGAGATTTTCTCTCTCCCTCTACCCCTCCCTCACCCCACTCATACACATGTGCGCTCTCTCTAAAATAAATACATCTTTTTAAAAATGCTACTCAGATTCCTAACTTTTTAAGTTATACGCTGTAAATAGAAAATTGTTGCCAAACTATCTAGATTTTAGATGTTCAAAAGATCAGATTTTAAAAATCCCCTAGAAATAAGTTAATTTTAACTAATTTGACCTGATAGGGAATCCAATGGAGAAGTTGTAAACTACCTCTGTACTAATGATGGCAGTGGCTTAAGGGAATGCAGATGAACTTAGCTAATATCCCTGGTGTGGACTGGCCTAATCAAGGCCTGGATGAATAGCAGCCTCTATCTTTAGAATCGTCACACAATGCTGAAAATGGGGAAGCTGATCCTGAGCTAGAAACTATCTTATTAGGAATGTCTCCAAGTTAGGTTAAGAAGATAGCTCAGGAGTGCTAATTCTTGTGAAGTTACTTATTCTAAGTTCCTATGAATGGGCTCCATTTGTAGCTTAACCTCTTACTTAAAAGAATAATTTTGCATATATATATATATATATATGAAATCTAGAGTGTACACATACATATATGTGTGTATATTTTTATATATTTATATATACATTTTTATATATGTGTGTGTATACACACACACACACACACACACACGCACGTGCACACAAAGATTTTGTACAAAGAAATCTACCATAGATAAAGTGACCATATAGGGAACAGAATGATAAATTATATGTAGTGATTACAGAAAAATGATTAAATATCTAGAAAACATCAATAACACATTCAAAGGAGAAACAAAAGACAGTAACCTCAATGTATAATCAGACAACAGATATACACAGAAAAACAAATGCCAAAGTCCGCTGAGTACATAAAGGGTTGCATAAACGCACACTGAAAATGCAAATTAAAATGATATGTGATTTTATACCTATTCGTTGGCAACAAATATAAAATATGGAGGGTGCCAAGCATCAGGGAATACTGGCTGGCTGGTGGGAATGAAGAATGGTGCAGTCATTCTGGGGAGAAGTTAGGTGCTAATTAGTGAAACCAAGTTTGCACTTATACAAGACAAGGGTTGACTCACCGATATTCTGAATATTAATAATAATATGCTCTTTTTGTCATGTTTTCTATCTATATTTTTAAACTATTCCTGAGGGCAAAGAGGGCAGATTTCTTCTTGAGAATATTTTTATTTCTGGCTTGTCTTCTCACCTTTTGACTTTTTTGCCTATTTACCTTGTCATTTGATAGCTATACATGTGTAATTCCTGAACACAACTTATTTTAAACATAGTTCCTTGCTCTGACCTTCTCTTTCTACATGTCCTGCAAGTAGAGAAGCTCATCTGATTGCACATCTCTGCTCAAATATGATTCTCCATGTCCAGTTATTTTCCTTATTCTCAAGAGTTACTGATCTGTGCCTAGTGTTTCTTCATCCATGGTTACAACATTATTCATTAGAAGCAAAGAGGCTGTAATATATATACATACCTATAAGAAGCTCAGACCAGGGATGTCTGGCTGGAATCATCAACACAGTGGTAGAGCTGGGATCTCTAGGGCATGTCCACCAACTGATGTCAATACTCATTCCATGAAGTGGAAACAAACACTAGGATAAAGGCAGGTAGCTTCAGGTCTTGTGAAAACCAAATATCTATAAAATTTTCATTGTTTTTAAAAAGAGTACAAAATTACAGGTATAAAATCACATATTAAAATATTCATTTAGAGTGAGAAAAAATAACTACAAAATGGAATTTAAGAAAAAAGTTAATGATTCACCACAAACTTGAAAATATCTAGAAAAATGGCATAATTTTTTAAAATAGTTAACTTCCTGATATACCACTCAGACACGTTTTCTCTAAAGGTTTGGATGTACAATCTTTGATCACTTCTTTATGTATTCTTGTCAGGAGAGAACTTTTGGGTTGACCATGCTTTAAAGAGAGCCAAATCTTGGGGCGCCTGGGTGGCTCAGTGGTTTAGGCCACTGCCTTCGGCTCAGGTCATGATCTCAGGGTCCTGGGATTGAGTCCCGCATCAGGCTCTCTGCTTGGCAGGGAGCCTGCTTCCCTCTCACTCTCTCTGCTTGCCTCTCTGCCTACTTGTGATCTCTCTCTGTCAAATAAATAAATAAAATCTTTAAAAAAAAAAAAAAGAGCCAAATCTTCTGCTTATAATTTTTCACATGTGATTCCTGAAAGAGTTTTCTAAAGACTAGCTTCTGGCTTTGCATATTTTAAGATGTTTTTTTCTCATACATATTTAGGATTGGGTATCTTAGAACTCTTTCATATTTAGATATTTGTAAAATTTCTGGTCCTGTACTTCTTGAGCTTATATCAAGTGCCTTGGCACATTGGATGATAGGAATATTTGTGGAATTGCTTACAATTATTACATTAAAAAAGCAGCTATGAACCACATAAATATATCCCACAAAAGCCAAAACTCAACACCCGAGGCCATGGCAATGCCACACAAATGAAAGAAAACCATGAATGAGAATAATTTAGAGTATAAAAGAATAGGTTTAATCTTTTGCAATAAAAAAATCTTACTTCTCCCAAATGTACAAAAGCACACAAAAAAGTGAATACTTGCTAGTACTTCTTACCATGTAAGTGATGGGTCCTAAAGCTTACGTGTTATTAGCCTCACATTATATCTT
Source organism: Meles meles (assembly GCF_922984935.1). Lineage (NCBI taxonomy): Eukaryota > Metazoa > Chordata > Mammalia > Carnivora > Mustelidae > Meles > Meles meles. The sequence goes on along the minus strand of NC_060071.1, from coordinate 96,701,400 downwards.
TTTTTTTTTAATTAAACACAAAATATACTATGCTTAGTGCTGCCTGGGAGTGGGAAAAACAGACTTTTATAATAAAATTTTAATTTGCAGAAACTTCTGCAAATAATTTTGACAACACTGGGGTTATTGGTGTGTTTAATAATTGCAACATCTGTGGAAACTTACAGATAGAAATTTTACTGCCGTACAGAAGGACTAAATAGAATTTGGTAAGAAGGAATAAGAAAATGAAGAGAGTGAGACAGGACTTTGAAAGCCTCATTTTACTTTGACCTGATGTTCTGAAGACTGTCTTGAGCCTATATAATTGCTAATGAAAGAAAAATAAGAGCTATGTAGAAGTTTAAAAATAACAGTTAACTGATAGCTCAAGGTTACCGAGAATGTAGAAAAATGAAGGGATGAAGTGTAAAGAGAAATGATCAGTTCAACTTTAAGAGAAGAAATGATTTAATTATAATTGAGGGGCTCCTGGGTGGCTCAGTGGGTTAAAGCCTCTGCCTTGGGCTCAGGTCATGATCCCAGGGTCCTGGGATCGAGCCCCACATCTAGCAGAGCAGAGAGCCTGCTTCCTCCTCTCTCTCCCTGCCTGCCTCTCTGACTACTTGTGATCTCTGTCTGTCAAATAAATAAATAAAATCTTAAAAAAATTATAATTGAAAAGAATGAAAACAGGATGAGGCTGATGTAGAAATGATTGTTCATGATACTATCCATGTTATGATTTTTTTTTACAATAGGAAAATTTTACCTTTGGTCACAAAGAATACAAACTTCTAAAAGGCAAATACAAAGGAGTAGAACAGGGTATCCCTCATTGACTAATCAATAACTTTTAAACTATTTAAGAAATATGTGAGTGCTTCAATTATACCCAAATGTAGTTGTGATAGTTTAAACAAAGGTTTCATGATAAGCACATTTTAAAATTAAATTTTAAAAAAATTTAGAAAATCGTGGGTTCACATGCAATTGTGAAAAACAATAGAGAGATGTCCCATGTACCCTTTATCCAGTTTCCCCAATGGTACCATCTTGATAAACAGTATTGTGATATCATGACCAGAATATTGAAAGTCCAAATACAGAACGATTTCATCAAAGCAAGGATCCCTCCTGTTGCTCTTTATAGCCAAATTTGCATTTCTTCTCAACATTTTCCCCTCCCAGCAAATCCAGTCCCTAACCTCTGGAAATGACTGTATATTCTCCATTACTATAAATTTGTCATATCAATAATGTTATATGAATGGATTCATTCACTACATAAGCTTTTGGTATTATCTATTTGTTCTCAGCATAATTCTTTAGATATTAATTCATGTTATATCAAAAGGTTGTTCCTTGTAGAGTATTATTCCAGTGTGTGTTTATGTGTATATATGTGTGTGTGTATGTGTATTGTGTATGTGTGTGTATATATGTATATATATATATATATGCTATATATAAACAATGTATATAGTTTGTTTAACCATTCCCTTATGAAATTCACTTTGATATTTCTGGATTTCTGGTTTGGGGTTATTAGGAATAAAGATACTCTAAGTGTTTATATACAGATTTTTGATTGAACATATGTCTCCATATACTCTGGAATAAATGTCTAAGTGTGCTGTTATTGTATTGTATGTGTAGACATAGACAAGTTTAGTTTATAACTTGCCAAATTGTTCTTCAGAGTAGCTATAGCATTTTATATTCCACCAACAATATATAACAAGTATGCTTCTCTGCATCCTTGCTAGCATTTAGTATTGTCACTATTTTTATTTGAAACCTACTTACAGATGTGTAGTGATATTTCATTATTTTTCTAACTTACATTTCCCTAATGAATGATACTGAACATCTTTTTGTGTGCTTACTTGCTTTTTGGTATATGGTCTTTGATGGTTTTTGATGAATATTTTTTCATATGTTTTGAAATGTTATCATTAAACTGCTTTTTTATTATTAAAATTTGATATATTTTATATGATCTAAATACAACTCTTTTCTCAGGTAAGTTGTTTTCAAGTAATTTCTCCTAGCTCATGGCTTGTCTTTTAACTATTTTTTTCAAGTTTTTATTTAAATTCTTATCTGTTAAGATAGAGTACAATGTTGATTCAGGATAGTTCAATGATTTAATCACTTAACATATAATATCCAGTGCTCATCACATCAAGTGCCCTCCCTAATACCCATCATCCATCTAGCCCTTCCCCCCACCAATGTACCTCCATCACCCCTCAGATTGTTCTCTATCTTTTAAGAGTCTTTTATGGTTTGTTTCCCTCTCTCTCTCACTCTTTTTTACTCCCTCCCAGATGTTCATCTGTTTTGTTTCTTAAATTCCACATATGAGAACATATAGTATTTGTCTTTCTCTGGTTTATTTCCTTTAGCATAATAAACTCTAGTTCTATCTACATTGTTGCAAATGCCAAGATTTCATTCTTTTTGATGCCTGAGTAATGTTCCATTGTGTATCAATACCACCTCTTCTTTATCAACATGTTCATCTTTCAATGGACATTTGGGCTCTTTCTGTATTTGGCTATTGTTGATCATTGTGTGAACATTGGGGTGCATGTACTCCTTTGAATCAGTATTTTTGTGTCCTTGGGGTAAATACATAGTAATGCAATTGCTGGGTTTTAGGGTAGTTCTATTTTTAACTTTTTGAGGAACCTTCATACTGTTGTTCTCCAGAGTGGTTATACCAGCTTGCATCCCCACCACCAGTGCAAGAGAGTTCCCCTTTCTCCACATCTTTTCCAACATCTGTTGTTTCTGTATTGTTAATTTTAGCCATTCTGACTGGTATGAGGTGTTATCTCATCATGGTTTTGATTTGTATTTTCCATTTTGAGTGATGCTGAGCATCTCCTCATGTGTCTGTTAGCCATTTAGATGTCGTCTTTGGAAAAATGTCTATTCATGCCTTCTACCCATTTCTCAACTGAGTTATTTGGTTTTTGGTTGATAAATTTGATAAGTTCTTCATAGATTTTTGGGTACTAACCCCTTTATCAGATATGTCATTTGCAAATATTTTCTCCCATTCTGTAGGTTGCATTTTAGTTTTGTTGATTGTTTCCTTTGCTGTGCAGAGCTTTTTATCTTGATGAAGTTCCAATAGTTTTTTTGTTTTTTGTTTTTTGTTTTTTGCTTTTGTTTTCCTCAGGAAACGTATCAAGTATGACTGATATCAGAGAGGTTGCTGCCTGTGTTCTCATCTAGGATTTTGATGGTTTTCTGTCTTACATTTAGGCATTTCATCAATTTTGAGTTAACTTTTGTGTAAAGTGGTCCAGTTTGATTCTTCTGCATGTTGCTGTCCAATTTTCTCAGCACTATTTGTTGTAGCTTGTCTTTTTATTCCTTTTATCAGTGTCTTTTGGAGGGAAAAGTTTTGAAGTTTTGTGGGATGAGTTTATCATTTTTTCCTTATATGGTTAGTAGTTTTGGTGTCCAGTCTAGTAAGTCTTTGCCTAGACCTAGATACCAAAATTTTTGTTTTTTTCACCCCGAAAACATTTCCAGTTATACAATTTACACTTAAATAAATTACACTGATTTATTTTGAGTTAATTTCCGTGTATTATACAAGGTATAAGTAAAAGTTTATTTATTTATTCTAATACATATCCAAATTCTCCAGCATAATTTGTTGAAAAGTTGTCCTTCTTCCACTGAAGTGTTTCGTAACTTTGTGGAGATATATTTCTGGGTTCTTTGTTCTGTTTCAGAGGTCTTTTTGTTTATCCCTCCATCAACACTACACCATCTTGAGAACTGTATCTATATACTAAGTCTTAATATTAGGTAAAGTTATTCCTTCTACTGTAGCACTTATTAATGTTATTTTGGTTATTAAACAGCTGTATCTTTCCACATAATTTTTATAATAAGTTTCTGTAGCCTACAAAAACCTTACTGGGATTTTGACAGGAAGTACATTAAAACTTAGATTAATTTGGGGAGAATTGATATCTTTACAATGTTGTCTCCAAAATATGAAGATGGTGTATATTCCGATTTACTTAGACCACCTTGATTTTCTTTTTTTTAATTTTCAGGACACAGATGCCATAAATGTTTTTTACATTTTTAAAAACTTTATACTTAAATATTCTGTTTTATTAAGAATATTTTTTAGAGAAAAACATTTTGGTATATAACTATTAAGTTTTTTTTTAAATCACTAATACATGTTTTCTGGAAAATTAGTAAAAAGTAAGAATCCTCTTAATCCTATCAAAAAAGAAAACTACAGTTTTGTTTTGCTAAATATTAGATAATTTTCCTTCTATGTGTATGTGTGTGCATGGCAGAAATGAAAATATCCTGTTCTATAACCTGTTATTTTTGTTTGTTTTATTCATTATTTGAAGTTCCACATTTGAAGTAACCATATATGTAAATGGTTGTTTCAGTTAATGAGCTTGTAGAGGCCTAGAGCTTTAAAGCCCCCCTTTATTCTTTATCCTACTAAAAACAAACAAAAAAATCTAAAAACATTGTTTATAATTAACAATGATTGTGATTCTAGGTATCTTAAGCTGACTGGGGAAAATAAACTGTATTCATTAGTAGTAATAGCAAACAATAACACTAGCAGACACAAATGCTTACTGTGTGTCAGGCACTGTTATAAGGGCTTTTGATATATTAATTTATTTAACTCTTATAACAATTATATAAGACAAGAACTATTGTTGCAGTGTAATGGATGGGAAAAGGGAGGCACAGAGAGAAGTTAAGTAACTTGTCCTAGCTTACACAGCAAGTGAATGGCAGAGCTAGTTTCTGAACACAGGCCAGCTTGCCCTAGAGTCTACACTCTTTGCAGTACTGTATTGACATTTATATGAAAATTTAACATTTATTATTATTTTTTTGATGAGGGAGGATAAAACTTTATGACAGAAAGCACCATAAAATATTGGAATAGTTTCTGTGAAATTCTCAATATATGGGAAATCATTTAGAATCATTTAAGTGAATTCTTGACCACGGCAGGAAGAGAAAAGAAATGATCCCTTGAAATTCTACAAATTTTCCTTTTTCATGCCCTATATTATGCAGCTCCAATAAACAAAGCAAGTTTATTTTTGTTATTGATCAAGATAGTTTGGCTGCAAAGGATTGACAACTAGATTACAAATTTATCAACATAAATTTTTATGGGCTAATAGTATTTGAGCCAAAGCATTATGACAAGTTCAGGTAATTGTTTATTCATGAAATATGTGCCATGATTTATGAACAAATAAGTGATATTCACTTTTGGCTATGTAAAATATCTTTGTTTCATGATCCTTACATCTTGTACCTCAGAAATGTTCTATAGGCAGGCTTAGGAGACTGAGATTCAGCCCTTGTCTTGAATTGTTCCTCAAAAAAAAAAAAAAAAGAAATAAGTTGTTAAGTTGTTGTGGGTACTACTAAAACTATTGACCATCTGTAAATGACTGAGTTCATATATTAAAAGCATTTCCTTGCTTTTATTCTCAGAGAACATCACACTTACTATAATTCAGCACATATTTTGAAGGAAACTATCTTTATTATAAAGAGGATCAGAGGCAAAATGTATCTGAAAGCTTCCTGGTCACATAGAGATGATAAGAGGTTCTTACTTTTTTTTTTCATTTTATATTTATGCATAAATTATCAATCAATAAAATATTTTCCTTCTTTTTTGCTATGTCACCTGCCTGGTCTGAAAGCTAATAATACCTTTGAGAGATACAAAAACACAACTGAAAATGAAAACAAAATCCAATGTTATCATCTAAATCTTTCTATCTACTCTTAAGTACTAATTTTAGGTACTTGGTCAGTAATACTATTTTGTATGAGCTATGAGGGCCCAGTTTAAGAACAATGGTTAAAATACCTACTTTGCAATCATTCAGTTCTATATCCCTTAAGTAGATAGATTAAATTTCTGGAGTATTTTTGCAAACTCAATAGGAAATAAGGAAATGAGACCATGATTTTATTGACCATGATTTGGACTTCCTAAAAAGGCAAAAGACTAGGAAATTATTAGAAAACTAAGTACTAGGGGGCCTGCGTGGCTCAAATGGTTAACCGACTGCCTTCAGGTCAGGTCATGATCCTGCGGTCCTGGGATCGAGCCCCACATCCGGCTCCCTGCTTGACAGGAAGCCTGCTTCTCCCTCTCCTATTCCCCTACTTATGTTCTCTCACTCTCTGTTAAATAAATAAAATCTTAAAAAAAAAAAAGAAAGAAAACTAAGTACTGAACCAAGCTGATTTCTTTTTTTTTTTTTTTTTTTTTAACTTGGATTTCTGGGATTATAAATTTCTGAATTTGAGATCTAACCATGGTATTTGGTTTGGAATACAAAATGGAAATCTGTTCAGAATTGAACATTTACATAAGTTTTTAAAAATTGTGATATTGCTGTATTTTAAATTTTGATGTCAGTATGTCTGTTGTTAACAAATTGAAATGTGATTGTTGTTAGTTGATCTTTTATTCTGTGAGCTTATTAAACTCACTTATTAGTTCTAGTTTTTTTATTGTTTTGTTTTTAGCAGATCCCTTGGGATTTTTTTTTTTTTTAAATATTTTATTTATTTGACAGAGAGAAATCACAGCTAGGCAGAGAGGCAGGCAGAGAGAGAGGAGGAAGCAGGCTCCCCGCGGAGCAGAGAGCCCGATGTGGGGCTCGATCCCAGGACCCTGAGATCATGACCTAAGCCAAAGGCAGAGGCTTTAACCCATGAGCCACCCAGGCGCCCCCCCGCCTTGGGATTTTCTATGTAGATAATCATGCAGTCTGCTCACAGTGATGGTTTTATTTCTTCTTTTATAATCTGTATGTATTTTTATTTCTTTCTCTTGCCTAATTTCACTAGCTAGCTTATTTAGTCTATGTTGAATGAAAGTCTTAAGACAGACATTGTTTTGCTCTTGGTCTTAAGGTGAAAACATTCAGTATTTCCTCTGACATTCAGGTGACAGTAGATGCTGTAAGTTTGTTTTAGATGCTCTTTATCAAGTTTAGGTCATTTCCTTCTATTCCTAGCTGTTGAGATTTTTTTCATGTTTTGTTGATGGTGGTGGTGTTTTTTAACATCATGAATGAATTTGGGACTTTGTCAATTAAAATTGTCATGTGATTATTCCCTCTTTAACAAATTGATATATTCAATTACATTGGTAGGTTTTCAAATACCGAACCAAATCAACAACTTGGAATAAATCACACATAATCATAGGGTATAATTCTTTTAATACATTGTTTTCAATTCTATTTGCTTATATTTCAGAGTATTTTTGCATTTAAATACATAAGTGAGGTTAACCTGTAATTTTCTTTTTTTTTTTCCTTTAAGATTTTATTTATTTGAGAGAAAGAGAGACAGAGAGAGCCAAAGAGAGCATAAATGGGGAGGGAGAAGCAGGCTCCCGCTGAGCAGGGAGCCCAATGTGGGGCTCGATCCCAGGACCCTGGGATCATGACCTGAGTGGAAGGTTAGACACTTAACTGACTGAGCTACTTAGGCACCCCATGCAATTTTCTTTCTTTCTTTTTATTTTGAATTACAAGATAATATGGCCTTGTAATATGATTTCAGAAGTGCTCCTTCCTATTGAGTTTTCTTGGAAGAGTTTATACAAAATGGTTTGAATTCTTCTTTAAATGTTTGACTGACTTCTACAGTGGAGCAATTGGCATAAATATTTTATTTATAAATTCAATTTATTTAATATATCTAGCACAATTCTGAGTATCTTTTTCATCTTGGATTTTGTTATTTTGTGATTCTTGAGGACTTGTTCTGGATCTTCTTACATATGCTGAATTTATTAATATAAACTTATGAATAATATTGCCTCCTTTTTCACTTAATGGCTAAAGAATCTGTAATGGCATCCCATTTCAAACATGATTTTGGTGATCCGTAACTTCTCTCTATTTATTAGTCTGGTCAGTGTTTTTGTTTTTGTTTTTGTTTTTCAATTTTACTGATTATTTTTAATTTTGTTTAAATTTTTAGAAGATGTATTTATTTAGAGACAGAAAATGAACATGTGGGCAAGGGGTAGAGTGAGAGAGAGAATCTCAGGCAGACTCCCCACTGAGTGTAGAGCCCAGTGGGGATCCTGAGATCAAGACTCGTGACCTGAGCTAAAATCAAGAGTCAGACGCTTAACCAACCAAGACACCCAGATATCCCACTGATTATTTTTAAAGAACTTGATTTTTATTTTATTTTCTCTATTCCTTTCATATATTCAAAGTTATTAATTTCTGCTCTTTATTTTTTTCTTCCACTTTCACGTGGGCATATTTTACTCTCAGTTACCCAGTTTCCTGAAGCAGAAAATTAGATGATCGATTTGAGACCTTTCTTCTTTTCTAATGTAAGCATTTCATACTACAAATTTCCCTCTCAGCACTGGTTTAGTTGCATTCCACATATTTCAATTTAAAAAAGAAATTAGCTATTCTTTGTGATAACTTTGCTACAGACAAATTATTTTCATTGTCTTTCGTCTGAGAATGTCTTTATTTTCCCCCTCTACCCAAAAGATTGTTTCCTCATATATGGAATTCATGTGTGGTATTCTTTTCTTTCAGCACAATTCTTTTCTACTTCCTTCTGTTCTCCATGGTTTCATATGAGAAATATACAGGGATTCTCATGTCATCTTGGGAGAGAGATATCTTCCCATAGCCACTTATCACTGGCCCTTCCCATCAATTCCTCTTGCCTCTTCTGCCAGACTTGCCTGGTGGTATAGGCTGATCTGGGGAGAAAATGAGCCTACCTGGGCTGCCTACAATTGCTAGATTAGGTGTCAGGAAAAGCTAGGCCCAGTTTACTTTCTTTGGTTGGGTGGGGGTAAGACACTACCAATGTTTTGTTTTGTTTTTTAAGATTATTTATTTATTTATTTGACAGAGAGAGAGATCACAAATAGCCAGAGAGGCAGGCGGAGAGAGAAAGAGGAGGAAGCAGGCTCCCTGCTAAGCAGAGAGCCCGATGAGGGGCTCGATTCCAGGACAATGGGATCATGACCTGAGTCGAAGGCACAGGCTTTAACACACTGAGCCACCCAGGCGCCCTGACACTACCACTGTTTAACTGTAATCCTGGAGTCTCAAACCAGTGCAACTTTCTCTTCCATCTTTTGGAATTCTCTTTTAGGCATCTCTTGAGTGGTTTTCAGGTTTTATAGTTGTACTTGGTGGGAAAGAATAGGAAGAGACAAATCTATACCATCTGGATTGAACCAAAAGTTGACAACACATTTTGATCAGAAATTATTTGCCATTGTAACAGTTACCTACTTGATTTATTATATTTACTTTGTAATTTTACTTTTAATCTTTCCAGAATATATGATATATAAGGGTAGGGGCTTTATTTTTATTCACTTCTCTGTTTCTATTTTCTTGAATGATACTAAGCATGTAGAAAGTATATATTTTCTGTGAATACAAATAAATTTAACATTTCACAAAATTAATAAAAATCAAATATAACATAAGCATAAGAGCAAAGTCATTGCACTTCTACATTATTCAATGAAAATATCATTTAGGTAAAATTCTCATTATGTAACTCAATATATGAAAAATACCTAATAATAAAAAGATTTTACTTCATTCACTTTTCCATTCGAACAAGCAGAAGCTTCATCTAGAGAATGATACTGATCTCAGACAAGTGGACCTCCTGAGGAATTTTTAAAGTTAAAATTGTTGTTTATTGACCCACTTGCTGAAATCATACAAATTTTGTATTCCTTTTTATATTTATCTTATTGTATTATTATTAGTTTTGTTATTATTATTTTGATATTCTCAGGAATACTTCAGTATTGAAAGATAATTCTGGCTGGAACCCAAAAAAATCACAGGGCTTATTCCTCTTTTTCCATGCAGCATGGCTTCTAATACTATTTCAGGAAGATAGGATTCCTGATATAATCAATCTTGTCATTATTATTCACCAAATATGTCAGCCAAAGCTCATTCTTACACAATTAACATACATGTACATGTACATATACACAAAAATACATGCTTATATAAACAAGGAAATGAAAACATAAATTTTCTTTAAAATATTTTAAAACTTTGTGTTAATAGGAGAACACATAGTTACCAATTTTTAGTGGTTTGTTTACAGTAACCAAAATACGGATAGTATGAGTTTTAGTCTGTCTTCTCAGAGATTTTCTCCTGACACTATTTTAATTTATAGATTTATAGAAATAGTTGGGAACTTAAGAATGATTTAGTCCCAACTTGTCATTTATAGATAATAAAAGTAGAAAAGATAAATTACCTACCCATGGCTACTTAGCTTGTTAGTGGCAAATCTAGAACTTTATTCTCATGACTCCCATAATACAATGAAGAGAGGCATATTATTTATGAGGTCTTACTACCTGTATTTGCTAGGCAACAGTTTCAAAAGGAATTGCTGAGTATAAAGCCATATACTTTAAAGAAATAAATAGCAAAAAAGATTAAAAAAAAGTATGACTTCCCTAACTTGGAGGCAGATATATAGAGCCTACTGTCAGTAAGAAAAGAAGTAAATACACATTAACTCCTTGGCTCAGCAAAGTAGCTACACTTGACCCACTAAATAAATATTTATTGAATGATAACTCTGTGTGAGGCACTGTGCTATTACTTTGAATATGAAAATAAAAAGATGATTTTGCTAAAATTACTTGGAATCATCAAGGTGTTTTACCCCACAACTGTAACTCCGTCAATGATGAGCTGTGTGACTTTTGGTAAACATTTTAATGACTGATTGCCTCAATTTTCTCTTCTCTAAATGAGGATAATAATAGTTTTTATATCATAATATTGGTATGAATGGAAAATGCACAGAGATAATATATTTAGCACAGTACCTAGCAAAGTAGCCATTCCAAATATATTAACCATTAATCTTTCAGATTCCATTTATGTATCTTCAAATTTATATCACTTTTTCCTCAATTGTTTCTATCTAAAAGAAACTATATGAAAGCCATACCATAGTTACTGAATAAGTGAAACTAGAATACAGCTACTAAATTTGCAAGGTTTCTTAAAAATAAGTATTATCATGTCAATATTTGGGTTTTCAACATTAAAAAAATGGAACAATGTTAACTAAAAACCTTTCTTGTAACAAAGAAAAGCACAGTTTAAACCACACCTTTCAAAGAAACATCTAAATTGGAAGTCTGTTTCTTTTTAAAGAAAATAATTTTTCAGTTACACCTAGACCAAACTTATAACCTAGAAAAATAATGTCTTTGAAAATCACAACTATATAGGGCAAAACAATTTTTGAAATCACACATGTGCACAAATAAATAAAATATATCTGATTTCTGAAGGATGATGTTGCATTAAATATAGAAACACTCACATGGAACAAAGAAAAAATGGTAAATATTTGGAAGAAAAAAGATAATGTGAGAATAAGGATGAAATAAAGAGAATGGAAATAACAAAAGATTCATGAGGAGAATATAGTTTTAGCATATCAATCAAGAGGAGTAGGTGCCCAAATAATTAATATGTTCACCTTAAACTACTCCCCCTTAATTTTTTAATTTTGCATAAGAAATGGATGGAATATGAATATAGGAGACAAAATGGGGATGGGATTATATATATATATAAATTATATATTATATATTACATATATATAATATATATTCAATTGTCATCATTCCTAAAAGGAACATTTAGAGAATATAAAAAAATGTGGATAGCATTGACATTACATTTACACATTATATATATGTTATACATATACACATCATTTTGTAAGTATGAATACACATAAATTATTAAAATAGGGTATAGGGTATAGGACATTGTAGGTATAAAGTAAATGTTCTTGCAGTCAGTATTCAGCACAGATGGTTCCATGATAGGGCAGAACATCAAATAAATGGATCATCTCTTAAGAGAATTTTTAAAATATATATGTAAAAGTTGCATAACAATGACCAAGCCTACAAAAATTAACATTTTGGAATAGAAGCATTTTGCATACTTCATTTAACACCTAAGTAATGGCCTAATACTTTTCTGTGACAATGAGAATTTAAACTATTGGTTTGGGTTTTTTGTTATTTGACATCACAAACATTTGTCTCCGAGACAAAGAGTTTAATATACCTGTTGAAGGAATAGCTTCAGTAGTATAAATCCCAGGTCCTAAAGCCAGTGCAGCTAAAACCCTTACATGTGAGACCACAAATGGGGGGAACCAACCATCTGTCCTGCCACCCCACATAAAAAAAATGCCCTATTTCACATGTCCAATAAACACTGCCACCACCACAACTTCTATGGGATTATACATGTCCCAAAGCAGAAGGAGAGCTTTTGAGTTCTAACAGATATGGGGTCAGAACATGAGGGAAATAGATATTTTAATGTGGGTTTCTAAGTCTACTAAGTGATTGCTTGATTAATTTTTGATTATTTTTTAAGATATATATTATTTTTCTTAAGTTTTTATTTAAATTCCAGTTAATTTACACACAGTGTCATTTTAGTTTCAGATATACAATATAAGTGATTCAACACTTTCATACAACAAATGGTGCTTATCACAGGTTCACTCCTTAATCCGTATCACCTATTTAACCCATCCCCCCAACCCACCTCCCCTCTGGTAACCACCATTTTCTTCTCTATAGTTATGAGTCTGTTTGTTTCTTGGTTTGCCTCTCTCTCTTTCTCTCTTTTTTTTTTCCTTTGTTTGTTTTGTTTCTGAAATAATCAATTTGTTAGTTTGGTTGTTGCACTGAAGAAAACACTTCCAGGCTTAAAAATGAAAGGAAAAAAGGGAAAGAACAAAGAGAAACAATTTTTTTTTTAACTTGAAGAGCTAAATAAAGATGAGTTGAGAAAGAAACTTCAAATCTCAAAATTCACTATTCTCTCATCACTTTGTCCTTGTTATTGGCTCCCTTATTTATGTCTTCTGATAAAAATAAAAGGAAACAACTAAATAAAAAAAATCAGTGGAAAATATTTGTGTCATGAAATTTTTCACAGAAAATGTTGATCTTTCTAAATCTATATAGTATGAGTCAAAGGAAGAGATAATACATAGTTTAGTCACTTTTTTTTTTCTATTCATTCACCAATTGTTACTGAGTTCTTAATATGGGTTTGTCGGTGAGGTGATACAGATTCTGGTTTCAATTCTGATATGTAAGGAGCTTGAAAACAATCACTTTCATATTATAATTAACTCAAAATGAATTAAAGATTTGAATGTCAGACCTTAAACTATAAAACTACTTGAAGAAAACATAGACAAGATCCTTGTCATTGATCTTGGCAATGACATTTTGGATTTGACATCAAAAGCAAAGACAATAAAAGCAAAAATAAACTATTGGGAATACATCAAATTAAAAAGTGAAGGAAATAATCAACAAAATGAAAAGACAACCCACTGAATGGGTTAAATTATTTGTGAATCATAAATCTGATAAAGAATTAACATCCCAAATATAGAAATAACTGATGGAACTCAATAGCAAAAACCAAAAACCAAAAATCAAAACAAAAAAAAAACAAACCAATTTCGTACTATGTAGTGAACATAATAATAATTTAAAAAATGAGACCTGGGGCACCTGGGTGGCTCAGTGGGTTAAACCACTGCCTTCGGCTCAGGTCATGATCTCAGTGTCCTGGGATCGAGCCCCGCATCGGGCTCTCTGCTCGGCAGGGAGCCTGCTTCCTCCTCTCTCTCTCTGCCTGCCTCTCTGCCTACTTGTGATCTCTCTCTGTCAAATAAATAAATAAAATCTTTAAAAAAAAAAAGAAAAAAATAATAAATGAGACCTTACATATAAAAGGCGATTCAGTCTATTCTATACAAGAAACTGTTAAATATAGATTTATATATAAAGTGATTTTGGGCACCTGGGTGCCTCAGTTGGTTAAAGCATCTGCCTTGGGCTCAGGTCATGATCCCAGTGTCCCGGCATCAAGCTCCACATCAGGGTCCCTGCTCATCTGGGAGTCTGGTTCTTCCTCCTCCCCTGCCCCTTTCCCCACTCATGCTTGCTTTCACTCTCAAATAGATGTTTGTTTTTTTTTTTAAATAAGGTGATTTAAAAAATAAAAAATAAAAAGGGCAGAGGATGTAAATAAACATTTTTCCAAGGAAGAGATCCAGATGACTAGATACATGACACATGAAAAGATATACAGCATCACTCAATATCAGGGAAATGCAAATCAAAATCACAATGGGATGTCACCTCACATCAGTCAGAATGGCTATTATCAAGAAAGCAAAAGACAGCAAGTTGTGGTGAGGATATAGAGAAAGAGAACATTTGTGCATTGTTGGTGGGAATGAACATCGGAGAAGCCACTGTGGAAAATATATGGAGGTTCCTCAAAAATTAAAAATGGAAATGTCATGTAATCCAGTAGTAATTCCACTATTGGGTATTTACCCACCAAAAATGAAGCCATGAATTTGAAAAGATATAGGCATCCCTATGTTTATTGCAGCAGTATTTACACTAGGCAAGATGTGCAAGCAACTCAATGTGAACAAGGTACTCTCAGGTAAGTTACATTTTAGTGAAAAGAAATAAGCAAATAAGTATATGGTAGAATGAAATGTAGTGATAAATTTTATGAAAAAACATCAACTAACTTTTCCTCTTGGTATGTAAAATATAACTGGTTAATGACCACAAGAAGGTAATAATTATACAAAATAAGTAAGCTAAGTAACCATAGACCTCTTTCCACAAGATAGTGATCTACTTATACTGGAGTATATGTACTCCTGGAAAAACAGACTTTCCAGCAGGTTCTCAGGAACAGATTTCTTAAAAGAATCTGGTTGTAGATCCTCCACTGAAATAAATACTTTTTACACCTGAATATAACTTTCTTCTTTCTTTGCTATACTCCATTTATTTTAGAATTAGAATTCAGAGTTAAAAGGGACATGTGTTAGAAGGAGAATAGGGAGTTATTCCTTTTCAGCAGAAAGCTAATCTAATTTAGGTGATAGATTGAACGGTGAGGACCAGCTGTACAGTAGGTAACATATGGTAAATATTTTTCATAAATTGTATGATTTAAGTCTGTAGATCCAAGATTTTGATAAAAATGTTTAAATCTAATATATAATATACAACATGTTAGAACATTTGTGTATTGAAATTATTTAAAATTTTAGATACTAACTTTAAATTATACAGGCAATAACATGTTTTTTTAATAAATTAAAGATATGTTAGCAAAAATATTTGAAGAACATTGGCATTAGGGCAAAAAACATTAAGGCTGGTAATGCTAGAAATAAATTTTATTCATTCTTTTTTTTAATTTTATTTATTTATTTGACAGAGAGAGAGGTCACAAATAGGCAGAGAGGCAGGCAGAGAGAGAGGGAGAAACAGGCTCCCCACTGAGCAGAGAGCCCAATGCAGGGCTCGATCCCAGGACCCTGAGATCATGACCTGAACCGAAGGCAGAGGCTTAAACCACTGAGCCACCCAGGTGCCCCAACTTTATTCATTCTTAAGAAAGACTATTTGCTTAACAATTAATTTGTTCCCATCTCTTTGAGCATAAGATCATATTAGTATTTCAGTATGAGAATTTGAATCAGAGAGGGAGACAAACTATAAGAGACTCTTAACTATAGGAAACAAACTGAGGGCTGCTGGAGGGGAGGTGGGTGGGGGAATGGGGTAACAGGGTGATGGACTAAGGAGGGCATCTGATGTAATGAGCATTGGGTATTATGTAAAACTGATAAATCACTAAACTTTACTTCTGAAACCAATAATACATTATATGTTAATTAATTGGATTTAAATTTTTTTTAAAGATTTTATTTATTTATTTGACAGACAGAGATCACAAATAGGCAGAGAGACAGGCAGAGAGAGAGGAGGAAGCAGGCTACCTGCTGAGCAGAGAGCCCCATGGGACTCAATCCCAGGCCCCTGGGATCATGACCTGAGCCGAAGGCAGAGGCTTTAACCCACTGAGCCACCCAGGCGCCCCAATTGTATTTAAATTTTAAAAAATAATCTGAAATGTTTCATTTAAGTGCTTGACTGGACTTGTTAGTCAAGAGATGAAATAACTGATGTTTTCTAATTTTTTGCAGTTTTCGGAGGTTGGCTTTCTGATTACTCCAATGAGGACACATTTTCAATGACTTGCCATAAGTCTTCCTGGCATTTTCAATTTGTTTAAGGACAATAATTAAAAAGGGCTTTGTTGCTCTTGGTTGTTCTCAAAAAGAACCTGAATAATACTATATGATATCTAATGCTATTGTTAGAAACATAGATTTTTTTTTTTTAAGATTTATTTATTTGAGAGAGAGAAAGAGATGGGAGTGGGGTAGAGAGACAGAGAGAGAGAAAAATCTCAAGCAGACTCCCTGCTGAGCATGAAGCCTAGCAAGTGCTGGATCCCAGGACTCTGAGATCATGACTTGAACCAAAATCAAGAGTTGAACACTTAACTGAATGAGTGATGAAGCACCCCTAAAAACATAGATTTTTAAGAAACTGTCCCCAAATCACATTTAGATGTCCTAATGGCACAGTTCAGAGTAATTTGCAGCCTCTCCCTTTCCTTCTCTGCACCAGATGCAGCTGTACTTTGCCCAGATCCCCTGTCCCCTTAGGACAAAAGCATCTATCTCCCTAGGGCGAACAGCTCACACCTGAGTTCTCCACCCCATAGCTCTGAGCTTACTCAAGGACAGTCCCAAGGTCAAACTCAATGACTACTTCTGCCCAATTCTACACAGTTCCAAACTACCAGTCAGGTTTCTATGCTCCCTGTGGTATTGGAAGACCTCTGTTCAGACTTTTAACTTCCCCTATCTTCTGCTGCCCAGTCCTGCTTCCATTTTTTCTGTGTAGGGATGATTCCTAGTGTACTCCTAAATGAACTTGTGCACACACAGTTCTGCCATAAAATCTGTTTCCAGGGAGTCTAACCCATGATATTCTCTTTATTCACATTCTATTAATCATGAAAATAGGCCCTTTAATCTCACGTATAGCTCCAAAATCTGTTGCTTCTTTCCCATTCTCACTGCTACAAAGCTACACCAGACCCTTACCTGACTTCTTCCAACTGCTCTGTCTGTTTCTATTTATTTCATTAAACCCATCCTCAAACAGCTATAAAATGATCTTTCAAAATTGTGAATCTTATCAAGCCTCTACTTGTCTTAAGATCATCTAGCATTATTTTATTTCCAGAAAAAATCCAAACTCCTTAGGAAGACATACTAGGTTCAATAGGCTCTAATCCTTCAAACTATTCTTCTCACGCTGTATTTCAGGAATCCTAAAAAGTTTGTGTGTTCCTGTGTGTGTGTTTTTTTCTTTTTAACATTTTATTTATTTGACAGAGAGAAATCACAAGTAGGCAGAGAGGCAGGCAGAGAGAGGAGGAAGCAGGCTCTCTGCAGAGGAGAGAGCCCGATGCGGGGCTCGATCCCAGGACCCTGGGATCATGACCTGAGCCGAAGGCAGAAGCTTTAACCCACTGAGCCACCCAGGCGCCCCTGTTCCTGTGTGTTTAATGCTCTTTTGCCACTTCATTGATTCATACATGTTCCTCCAATTTGGAATTATATTTCATTTTTGTGTACTTCTAATCTGATCTGCATCCTACAAAGATTGGGTTAATTTTTGCTTCATCTGGGAAGACCTCTTTAGGCACAGTTTTCCTCTCCTCCTAGGCCTGGTGCATGTATTTATTACATAACTTATTGCATTATTATTAGTTTTTTTATCTTACCCTGTGAATTAAACTGAATTTCATGCACCCATTTATCATAATAAAATAACACTCATAACATAAATGATATTATTTTATTTATCATTTTTCATAGTATCTGATTCTATAAATAACCAAAGGAAGTTGTATTAATTAATGTTGCTGGTGGGGAAAAAATGGCATGACAAGTCCATTTGATGATTATGCAGGATTTTGGGGAGGACATTACAATGATTCTTCACCAGAGGGAAGAATTTTCCTTTCCTCTAGATTTCAAACAATTAAGAACCTAATGCTTAACTACTATTTTACATTTAGAGAGATAATAAAAAAATATAATGCATGATTTTGCCCTAAGGAAGGGTATAATTTGAGGAATAAAACAAGAAAAATTAAATTATTATAAAAATATAATATATCCTAAAGTATGTATTATATATATTCTTAAAGAACTTTAAACACAGACAAGGTCTTGAAATCTGAAGAAAAAAAAGGAAATAACTATAATTATTAATCAACTACAATCTTTAAATTTTAGTCTACCTAACACCTCTTTGAGTTAGTTATTTCTTTCACTTGACTCATGAGGGTTTGTGCCCACCAGTAGAGGCATTAAATAGCTCTAGGAACTTGAACCAAGGACATGTGACTCCTGAGTCAGGAACTTTTATTCACTGATCATTTATTTAGTATTTCTAAGATTTACTTCACTTCATTGAGACCCAACTTGCTAAATGATACCTCTATTATAATTTAAATTATTTCATCCTCCTTCTAGGAAAACATCCAAATTTCTAGGGTTTCTTGTCTCTACCTTCCTTCTTGCTTTTTGTCCTAAAGAGCCTGATCAACCAGGAATGTTTCTAAGGTGTTTTGATGACTAAAGAATATATGACTATACTAAAACCAGACATAATGGCTAGGGAATTATCTACGAATAAGGATAATGATTCAGAATCTATTTCTCTGAAAAGTTACTGGACTGCTCTAAAATATAAAGAACCAAAATTATAAAATTCCATAATAGAATCTGGCCAACTATTTTCTGCCAACAACACTAGAATTGATGGCATGCCTCAAAATAGACCCTTAACAATAGTTAATAGTCACAGAGTTGTGTGCTCAAAGAAAAAAAAAAAAAGAAAGAAAAAAGAAAGTAGGGTTGGGAGATACAACTAAGCAGATAATAATCACAATTTTGAAATGTGGGAGTGAACCAGTGATGGTTATTATGTGGCCAGTTACTGGAATACATAACTATACAGATGCTTTATTCAGGGCATTGTTACTTGGTATCATTGTAGGCAGCAATAAAATCTAGGAAAAGCTGTTCAGTTGGAAAACCAAATTGTGTGTGGGAAAAAACTTCCTTTGGCAAAGAAAAATTAAAACATGTTTTATGAATACATAGTATTTCAAGTTTACTTGTTTAGATCTATGTTATTATATCATGAATAAAATTGAAATTTATCCAAACATTGTTACCTTGAGAGAAAACACATAGAATGAATATAATCATTACACAGGGCCCTATCATCAATTGCAAAACAAAGGACAGCAGTAAGTCTATTTTTTAAAATGTGGCACTTAAAACATTCCCTAATTTTCAAGTGCTATTCATAAATATTAGCTATATCTTTTTCTAATAAATTTATTTTCTTGAATACATGTTAGTTAAACCTTGACCAATATGCTGACTTTGCAATCATTAATAAAATAAATCATAAATAAGTGAGCAAGATTCATATTGTTCAGCATGGTGAGGTAAATTCAGGGCCACCTTACTTATATGCTGGAATAATCTGACCTCTTACACAGGTCATCTTCAGTTTTACTGCAATGAAATTAGTATATGCAAAGCCTTTTAGATGGAAATGCAAATGTCTGTGTGTCTAGGTCTCTTCCTGTTAATCCAGCTGGAATACTTTTATGTCTAAATTGTTTCTTTAACATAAGCTGTTATGTCTTGCCTAGAGAAGATTTCTGGCTGATAGTGGTTGATAGATCCTATTGCATAAGTAGTGAAATTTGAGAGAAGAAGAGAACAACATCTTAATTAGAATTCATGTTTTGTGTGGAAAAATTGCTACCCCTGGTTCCAAATTGTTCTTACTTTTCATTTTAATTCTTTCCGGTGTCAGGCAGGAGAGATATATCTAATATAAGCTTTACCCATTGGGAAAAATGATAGCTGAAGTAGATTACTAAAGACATCATAAGAGCATTAATTTATAAATGTGGACTAGATCCATTTTTTTATAGGCCTAAATTTCAGCTCAGAATTCAATCTTTCCTTGCATCACAGAAATGATGAAAAATACACATGTATGTTTATGTATTCTTCCCTTATATCTAACTTCTTCATTCTACCAATCAATTTATCTATGGCCAACTTTAATTTTAATGTGGAAATTTCTGGCACCTTAAAAATTGACAATTTTAATAAGCATTATAAATAGAATATAATACTTGGTTTCTGTGAAAATAAAGGCTTGTGAAGGCACTTCAGTAAAAGGATACACTAGAAATTTTAAGTACGGGTTTTAGTGTGAAAACTTTTAATCACAGAATTTAATACAGTTTCCACTTCTCTACATAATGAAACTTTAGCTATATTGCAAGGGAATCTCAAAAAGGTTTACAAAATGTTGAGTTTATATTGATGTTATATAAATGTGAGTTTGTAGTGACAGAAATACCATTCCTTCAGTTACTTCTACTTCTGCCTCTACACTGCTAAATTTAGGACTTTGCTTTACTGCCATAAAAACTAACCTGTGATTAAGCCCCTCAATAAATGCAATAGCATTATATATAGATGGATGGCTATATAGATGGATATACTATGTGCTATACCTATATAATATGCATTATATATATATAATACAATATGCATATAGATGACAGATTTCTTTATTAGTTTTAAAAAATCAAACTTTTTTCACTTTCTTTTCACTATTTGAAAAGTAAAATAGAAAAATATAATTTTAGATGCTTCATGCACCCAGCAAATATTTGTTATTGTTATTACCAGAAGCAATATTATATAGATAAGTTGTTGTTAATTAAGCTTTCAGTTGGCAATGGAATTTTATTTAGAACAACAAAATGGAACCAGCAGATGCAAACCCATTGATTTTTGGCAGCTGGAAGTTGAACAGCTGAAAGACGTGACATTTTGAAGCAGGGATGGAAGAGCAAGAATATTTGGCACACAAACATTTGCTTTCTGAGTCACTAATGTGTAGTATAAACACAATATTAGGGTTTGTAGTGGGATAATAATTATACATATTTCAGTGTTAACCTTCTGAGTGCAAAGTCAACTCAATATCTGCAAAAATTACATAAACTACTTGAAATATCTCTTCTAAATGAATTTTAAAGCACAGAGAAATAAGTGTCATTAAAAAAACTCCAGCGTTTTGAATTCAACACGAAATGTACACATAAGTTTCAAGGTTAGATGCTCGGCAATAAAATTTTGATGTTTAGGAATAATCATAAACCTAGTAGCAAATAACAGAATACCTCAGAATGTATATAATTTTGCCATGAAATTTATTAAAGGAATACAGCCACTGTATTATTTCCTACTCAGTGTTTCATTAATTCTCATTTAATATATAACTCTTAAAATTAGTTACTAGGTATAAGCATATAGCATATCAGAACAGAAAACTAGAGAAAGACTATTAGGAGAGGTAAAAGGCATGCTAGCTGACAGTCCTGAGACTGAAAGAAAAAAAAAAGTAAAAAAGTTAGCCTGGAATAATATCATACAGTAAAAAGATACAGATTGTTAATGAGACTGTGGGGTCATCAAGTTAAGTTTGAATTACAGCAACATCATATTATGAAGTAAAAGAGGATATTAATGGAAAATTTTTTTATTAGAAAAAAATGACCAGAAAAATGTGTAAAATATTAAAAAACATAGGTAGGACTCAGACAGATGAGATATGACATTATTTAGATCATATTTTCCCTCAGTGATATTAGTAAGATTATTAGTTGGTATATTCTCTCATGTATTTGTCAATCATTCATTGCATACAGCAGAGAAAAATCTCTTGTAGACCTTTAACTCTCTCTCATGTATCTCACAGTCTAAGGTATGGTACACATACACAAATATGAATGTGTACATAAATGCACATATATGTGTGTGTACCTTACCCTACACACATTCATATACATGTATGCATACCTTACACAAAACTGTGAGACATGGGAAGAGGAGTTGTAGAGGAATAGGTAAAAATATTATCACAAACAAAGTAGGACATTTCTCTACTAGGGGCCAGAGGTAATGAACAATTGCTTCACAGAGTAAGTAATAATTAAGCTGGGTCTCAAAAAATTGTGTTTATCACATGGACATGTAGGAAAATGTATGATCATCTTTAAGAAACAATTTGGAAAACTGTAAGTACTGTCCTTAAAGACTGGTAAAAGCTTAAGACTATAGAATTTAGACTTTTTTCTGTAAGTCAGGGGTCATCACATTTTTGCTATAAAGGGTAAGATAGTAAATATTTTAAGCTATGCAGGTCACCATCTCTGTTGCAACTACTCCCTTCACATTCTTGGGCTCTAACATCCCATGCTGGACTGTATCCACAACCCACCATGCACCCTATGCAAGTGCCCTCAATCACCCTGGTAGGATTCCAAATACCTCATTAAGGACACCCCCATGAATGCTGTCCTCACTCAGCTTCAGCTCTTATACTCTACACTAGGACCTCTCCAAAGCCATGGACACCCTCCTCACCACACTTTGGTTCTGTCACCCCATGCCATTGCTACTCTCTCATATGGATGATCTCTTCTTTCAAAGGGCTTAGGTCCCTATTCTGGGCCACTATCATATGTTGATGCTCTTCTCACCCAGTCTAGTTCTGAAAGTAGACACCAGGATGCCCGTATACATGGCAACCCTCTTAATTCTGCTCAGACTGACTTCTCTCATCAGACCGTCGCTTTTCATGGATATTATTTTTATCTGTTCTTGGGCTCCTCTGTCCCAGACATGCCTCCATGGAACTCCCTCCTCACCTGCTTTGGACCCTGAACCCATGAGGATGAAGACTGGTGAATACAGGGAGAGAAAATAAACCATTCAGCATATTAAACATGGTGGGGAATAGGTTTTTTATGGTGAGTGAGAAGAGTTACAAATATATATGTGGTATAAAAGTCTCCTCCCCTTAATATTTACTCATAATGGAGGGAAGACCATGCAAAGAAAGAGAGAAGATATCCATCTCCAAGCCAAGATGATAAACCACGGAAGAAATCAACACTGCTGATATGTTAATGTCAGAATGCTAGCTTCTATTTAAGCTACCCAGCCTGTGGCACTTCTTTATGGTAGCCTTAGAAGTCTACTACAAAAGTTATGCCAAAGGTACATAGCATTAATCTAATCATAAGGAAATATCCGGCGAACCCAAGCTAAATGACAATCTACAATTAAGCAGCCTATAATTTTCAAAAGCAGCAGTCATTAAAACCTCAAGCAGTTTCATGTTTGCCAACAAACCTTTGCTTGGCTCTGCTAAGAGAGTCTGTCAGCTGCCTGCAGTCTAAATTTATCAGGAACCAGAATCTAAGCCCTGCAAAGTTGGGAGGAAACACTTATTTTTCTAACAGACACAGATAAGGAGATAAACTCAGAGTTTTTCTTAAGAACCTCCTGTGAAGTGCCCTCCATCAGACAGTGGGATCCAGCCCAAACAATACATCCTTTTTGGTCAAATTTAGTGTGTAAACGGCCACAAAGTTTCATTAATTTGAAAGAGTAGGGCATGATCTGAAAAGAGGAGAAAAAGTAAACAAAAGAGCTACTTTATATTATAAAGCCGCGTAAATGAGAATTTTAGTTTCAGTGAATTACAGATAGAACTGACAGTGAATGGTCCAGAAACCTAAACTTTTTAAATAAATATATTGCTAAAAAACCCAACAACCCTAATACCCTCAATTCATCTCCTAAAGCAACTTGCAATCTCTGGGCTCATAACTTTTGCACAAGGTAACAGGTTATAGAAGCTGTACCCTGAAGATGAGGATCCACCCTCCAGGAGTATCTGGGTGGATCAGTAGCTTAAATGACCAACTCTTGATTTCAGGTCAGGTCATGATCTAAGGTCATGGGACTGAGCCCCTCATTGGGCTCTGCACTCAGTGTGGTCTGCTTGAGATTCTCTCCCTCTCTCTCTCTGCCCCTCTCCCCACTCACTCACTCACTCACTCTAAATAAATAAATAAATAATAAAATCTTAAAAAAAAGTTATATACACCCCAATGTTATTTGATGCAACCACGCATGGATAAGTAAGAAACTCCTAGATGGCAAACTCAAAACCTGGAAAGATTAGTGGACAGGTTTGTCCTTTTTTTTTTTTGGTTCAACAATATTAATAATAATAATGACAAAAGAGAAGCCCCTATATCAGGTCAGGGAATCTTTATAATTTCTGCCCTTCAGAACTTAATAACTTCTATAGAAAAATTACTGCCCTCTCCATCCCCATTTCTAGAATGGGAGCTTTTATTGACACTAACTACTATGTTCGTATGTATCAGTTGTAGTATGTGTAGGCAAGAAAACTATGTTTTAGTTTATGGGTCATAGAAAAATGAAAATATCTGGACTTGGTAGAGCATTGCACATCTATATATTTCCCAGAAATCTTGAGTTTAGAGCTGGATATAGAGTCTATGGTGTCACTTTAAAATTATCACCTTTTGGAGGAAATGAAATGTTCCATGTATTCCAAGAAGAGTATTTATGGGCATGGGGGTGTTCAGATGACCGGCCCCTAATATCACTTATCTTTTCCTTCTCAGGAATAATGTTCTCAAATTCTGGGCATATAGCCAGAGACTACATTTTCCAGCATCCCTTGCTACTAGGGATGATATGACCATGTGACTAACTTCTGACCAACAGGATTTAATTGGAAGTGTTGCATTCCATTTCTGAGAGCAAGTCTTTAGAAAGAAGATACTGATCCTTCACTTTTTATTGTGACTTTTGTGTGTGTGTGTGTGTGAACAGCAGAACAAAATAACTGTTTTTTGGTAAGCCTCATCTGCTTTAGTCAAGTGGATATTAATACCTTAATAAATGGTAAAGCAAAAAAATTAATAAAATATTAATAGTAGTAAAGATAATGAGAATGAGAAGAGAAGAAGAAGAAGAAATAATCAACATTGACCTTAAATGACCTCATGAAGTGAATTACGTACCTAATCTAGATAGCCCTCTTGCATCTGTACTGGTACATAAGCATTTAATAAAGAATGAAGTATCATTTAATATCATCACTATTTCAGTTTAGTCTGGATCTTAAATAATAAAATATCACTATTCAGAGTAGTATTGATTATAGTCAATACATTTATTCATTACAAATCATATGTCAGGGGTGCCTGGGTGACTCAGCGGGTTAAGCCTCTACCTTCAGCTCCGGTCATGATCTCGGGGTCCTGGGATCAAGCCCCGCATCGGGCTCTCTGCTCAGCAGGGAGCCTGCTTCCCTCTCTCTCTGCCTGCCTCTCTGCCTACTTGTGATCTCTCCCTGTGTGTCAAATAAATAAATAAAAATCTTAAAAAAAAAATCATATGCCAAGCATTCTGCTCAATGCTTTACATATGTTATCTGATTTTCCTCCCATTAAAAATCCTGCAGCTCTTATACTACTAACTTCACTGTATAAATGAGGAAACAGAGTCTCAATAATGATGTTTTCTATAATGTGCAAAAATTGTCGAAATTCATTAAAAAATAGTTAAATAAGTCATAGAAATCTTTTTGTTGGAATTCTTTGCCATTGTTGGAATACATTGCCACATGTATTTTGCCACAAAATACAAGTGAAAATACTTCAGAAAAACTTATTTTATTTTGTGAAAAAAGGATTTATAATTGTATGTAGAATATGGATATAATTAAACCTCCTATCAACTATAAAGGCCTATGAATATAAAAATACTGAATACATACCACGTACCATACAATAAGAAATTTATTTGTGTGGGTTGTTGAAGTCTAATTTAAAACAACAACAACAGAAAAACATAATTAATATCTTCCCTGATAAATTTAGTTTTTTTTTCTATTAATAACTCTAGATATTTTTCTTTCACTTGTATCTTTGAAGTACTCTAGGTTATTTCAGTTGTCTCAAGAAGTTGACAAATATTTTCAAAATTAAAAAAACATTTAAACTCATTAATAAAATGTCTGCTATATTACCTATGACTCATATTTAAAAGTGGACCTTCAAAATAAAATAGTTGGTGATAATTGATATTGATATTGATAATATATACTGTATATACAGTACATATTGAATATATACTGTTTCTAAATCATCATTTATCCTATATTTAATATATTTTGGACCTTAATGATTCAGTTGTTGAAACCACTTTTATTGAGTGTATTCTGTGTTCTGGGAGCTGTGTTAAATAGCAGAGATATAAAGATGAAAAAGACACGGTCCTGGTTCCAGAAGAGTTCCTTGTCCAATGGGATCAATTATTTTTAAAGAAAAATACATTAAAACAGTCATGGAACTTTGTATTTATTAACACTGTATATGGATTTTTTATTGATTCTGTCTGAAAACATTAGTTATACTATTGCTTTCTTAAGATTTAGTAACATTTAAATTAAAAACCAACTTATCTTGATAAGTTTTTAAAACTGCCCAGCAATTCAAGGTTGCTGTGCTCCTACAGCATGTCTTGTGTTTTAGGAACTGTGGAGACAGATATAAATAAGATATTCAGGGCACCTGGGTGGCTCAGTGGGTTAAGCCACGGCCTTCGGCTCAGGTCATGATCTCGGGGTCCTGGGATCAAGTCCCACATGGGGCTCTCTGCTCAGCAGGGAGCCTGCTTCCCTCTCTCTCTCTCTCTGCCTGCCTCTCTATCTACTTGTGATCTGTCTCTGTCAAATAAATGTTAAAAAATAAATAAATAAATAAATAAATAAATAAATAAGATATTCAAATGGTATAAGGTTGCAAAAAATAGCCAGTTGTTGAGGTTTGCTTCCGCAAATAGTAATTAAGATTTTAAAAAATCTGTTTAGTAATTCAACATATAAAGTAAAAGTTAAATGCAAAAAAAAAAAAAAAAAATCTGAGCTTCTTCCCTCAGTATTAAGTACTTTAAATATTAGGAAGTGTATGATGTTGTGACATCATGATATCATCATTTAAGTTTTATTCAGATACTTAATAGAACTTTTATAATATGAAGCACCCAGTATTTTTAATACTCAAAGTGGGTAATTTTGAAATTCATGTACCATAAGTATAGTAAATTTGCTCAAATTTCACAAAGTTCATCAATGAAAGCAATGACATAAAAGCAAAAAAAAAAAAAAAGCAACAACAAACAACTCATATGGGCAAAGGAAAAAGACAACTAAAAGAACTTAAAATGACAAATATACTTTGAAATACATGTAATTTTATAGCAATCAAAGAAATTTGAATTAAATAAATAAAAAAGTCATCCTATCAAACAGTGAGAGAGAGCATTAAATGTTCACCCATATGTTTGAAAAATGCCCTTTCATGCTAGGTGTTTGGAGTAATTAATGTACACAACTGTTTTGTAGCATAATTTATTAAGATGGATGAAAATTTTTAGTATGTGATTGTTTTGTATGTGATGGTTTTGAATGCACATAACTAAAATAGAAAAGAACTCAAATAATACTGAGTTGCATGAATAAAATATGGTACATTGATAAGGTCTTATTAGCAGGACTTATACTGATTATTTCCTTTCTCCTACTTTTGTTTTTGTTTTTTGGGGTTTTTTTTTTGTTTGGTTGGTTGTTTTTTTTTTTAGATTTTTATGTATTTGAGAGAGAGAGCATGAAGGGGAGGGGAAGAGGGAGAGAGAATCTCAAGCAGAGTCTATACTGAGTGTGGAGCCTGATGCAAGACTCAATCCCAGGACCCTGAGATCATGACCTGAGCTAAAACCAAGAGTCAGACTTTTAACCAAAGGCACCACCCAGGTGACCCCTACTGGCTGTTTTCATAAGAGACTTCCTTTTGGCATCTTTAAATTTTTTAAACACTCTTGTGTGGATATATGTCTATTTTTACTCAGAACAATAGAATTTAAGGTAGTAATGAGCCCATGCAAATAATATGAAGGCTTCTCATGCTTATCCTATATCTCCACACCCATGTAATTTAAAGGCATAATTATATTAGGCATAGAAGTTGTCAAAGAATTTTGTATAAATACGTTCTATATATTAATTTTGTATAAATATGTTCTGTATATTAATGTTCTGTATATTAAGATATCTATAGTGTAAGCCTTTTTTTAGCTGAACTATAAATCTACTAAGGCTTGTTTATAATTCATAATCATGGACATTTTGGAAACAAAGGAAAATGCAAATATATCTTGTTCTTACAAAAACAATTATGTAATGAATGTTTGGAGCCATTTTAGGAGTAAAGCAAATAGATTGTAAACTTCTCTGTATCACTGAGATTTCTTATTTTCACTTAAGCATTTAAAACAATCTGACTCATTATACTCAATAGATAGTTACCCATTGAATGACAAAGTCATTAACTTTTTTCAAAAAAATCAATTTTGTATTTCAAAGCAAGAGTTAAGATTTAAAATATAGCAAAATGAGGATTAGTTTATATACTTAGCCACTAAAATGATTCTTCTGAAATTTTGTAAACATTTTTTGAAAATAGATTGTTCAGCGTTTAATCAAGGTCAATCTTCAGAAATAGTATTTTGTTGTTTTGGTCATGATTTAAAGCCTTGGAACTATAACTTTTAAGAGAAAATACAGAGAAATTAAATGTTTATACAATGGCCACTGAATATGGACATCAAGACCAACAACCATTAAAAAAATGAAAGTAAAAGAATGAAAAATAGAATACTGTACAACAAAAACATTAAAAGGTGTTTTGTTTTGTTTTAATTGCTTGAGACACCTGGGTGTCTCAAACTAGGTTATTATCTCAGGGTCCTGAGATTGAATACCATATCAGGCTCCTTGCTCAACAGGGAGCCCACTTCTCCCGTGCTTGCTGCTCCCCCTGCTTGTCCTCTGTCAAAAAAAATAAATAAAATATTTTTTAAAAAAATTGCTTGGAATAGAATAACTGCTAAGTGTTTCATGCACATTATTTCTGCATGCATATTTAAAAACTATGTTTCATGATCCCTTAGTATACCATGGAGTCATCTTAGTGTATCTGAAACCACATTTTTTGATAGAATAAGATAGAATAGAATATACATGTCAGATTTCATCACTTCTAGAAAGATTAAGCATTATTCTGTGTAATTTTTGTTTTAATTCTGTTTGCCTGTGCTTGTATGTGTGTGCAAGTGCTCACTTTTTCTTGATCTCATATGCTTTTTACAGTAGGGCATTAGCCAAACATTTGAAAGTCCCTGTCTTATCATGACAAAATTATGGATTAAGTACAATTACCATTGACAATTTACAGAAGGAAAATTAAGTTTCAGATCTGATTCTGTGTGTACTGAAGGTCATGATTCAGATTCTTATCTCTTTTTCTAGATAATCTGCTCTTTCACAAATTCCTGGTTCTTCATCTCTTTTTTTCTCTCTGTCCCTCTTCCCCTCCAATTTATAATCCATAATGGTTCTGCTCTACTTTTCTGTAGCAACTTCTGGGGATTCCCATCCTTCACTCAAAAAGAAACAAAAATATTTCTAAGACAGGCATAATCACTCCTATTAACAGTTAGGAAATGTTTTCATATCTGAATACTTTGTTGTTTTGAAATTTTTATGAATTTATAGATTATGTCAAAGATTTCTTCCCTGTTCTTCCAGGGTTCCAGCAGAATCACATCAACACACATGAATTTTTTTTTCCAAAGACTTATTTATTTGAAAGAGAGAGAGCAGGAGACGTGGGGGAAGGGTAGAGGGAGAGAGAGAATTCTCAAGCTGACACCCCATGAGTGTGAAGCCAGACACCAGGCTGGATCCCAGGACCTTGGGGTCAAGATCTGAGCTGAAATTCAAAGTCGGCCTCTTAACCAACTGAGCCACCCAGATCCCCAACACGTATGAATCTTTTACACATACACACACTCAAATCTACCTAGGACATCTTATCTGGTTAGAATAGGATAGGATTTTAGATATTATGAACAAAACATTTAGGAGTTGAATAAACAAATATATTATAAATGTATTGCCAAGCTTTTAAGAACTTAGAAAAGAAACAACCTAGAGAAACAAAGAAAAAAAAGCCCCAAACAAGATGTTTCTAGAAACCAGAAAGTAAGTTAGAAGGATGAATGAATGCAAAAGATGGTGTTGCCTGCCTCAGGGAAACAGCCTAGCACAGCATATAAGAATCTGATGCAGGGGCGCCTGTGTGGCTCAGTGGATTAAGCCGCTGCCTTCGGCTCAGGTCATGATCTCAGGGTCCTGGGATCGAGCCCCGCATCGGGCTCTCTGCTCTGCAGGGAGCCTGCTTCCTCCTCTCTCTCTGCCTGCCTCTCTGCCTACTTGTGATCTCTCTCTCTCTCTGTCAAATAAATGAATAAAATCTTTAAAAAAAAAAAAAAAAGAATCTGATGCATTCTCACCATCCACATACACAAGGTAACTACGTGAGGTAATGGATGTGTTAATTAACAATATTGTGGTAATTATTTCAAAATATGTGAATATATGTGTGTGTATATATATACGTGTGTGTGTGTGTGTGTGTGTGTATGTCTGTCTGTCTCAAATCAAGTTGTACCTCTTGTCTTATTTCTATTTCATTTTTTGGTACATTTTAAATATATACAATTTTGTTAATTATGCCTCAAAGAAGCTGGGAAAAAGTAGTCTATGGCCTTATAATTCTAAAAGGAAATTGCACATTAGTACTAGAGCCAGTACTAGAGCTAGAAGTCAAAGGCAAAGCTGGTGATTCAAAGAATTGGAAAAAGAACTAATGCTTGTATATATAAAGGATACTTTATTCTTTTTTTTTTCTTTTGAACAAGTTTTTTAAAGACTTTATTTATTTATTTGACAGAGAGAGAAATCACAAGTAGGCAGAGAAGCAGGCAGAGAGAGGGGGAAGCAGGCTCCCCACTGAGCAGAGAGCCCAATGTGGGGCTCAATTCCAGGACCCTGAGATCATGACCTGAGCCGAAGGCAGAGGCTTAGCCCACTGAGCCACCCAGGCACCCAAAAGGATGCTTTATTCTATTAGTCATCCAGAATGCCCTATTTCACTGGTCATATAAGATTTGCAAATTGCTTAAATGGCTTTACTGTAGAGTTAACATGCATATTTAAAGTATACAATTTGGGGCGACCTGGGTGGCTCAGTCAGCTGAGCGGCCAACTCTTTGTTTCAGCTCAGGTTATGATGTCAGGGTCCTGGGATTCTGCCTTGGTAGTTAAGACCCTCTCTCTCCCTATGTCCTCCACCCCTGCTTGCATGTACTCTCTCCCAAAATAAAAAAAATCTTTTAAAAAATAAAAACATAAAGTATACATTTTGGTAAGTTTGATATATTAACAAACGTATAAAACCACCATCACAATGAAGAAATTGAAGCCACCCATCACCTACAAAAGTTCTCCCATGTCACTTTGGGATTCCTACAACCATCCAATCAAACTTCCTCTCCATGATCACCCCTTCCAACTCTCCACCACAGTACTCAGTCTTCACAGTTTTATCTTCTATCTTTATAGATTAGTTTGCATTTCCAAGAATGTTATATAAGTGGAATCATTAGTATGTATCTTTTTGTTTGCTTAGTTTCTTTTACTCAGCTTAACTATTTTGAGATTGATTTTTGCTGCATGTACCAATTTTTTAAAACCCTTTTATGTCTAAGTAGTCTTGCATCATATAGACATATCACAACGTGTTTACCAAGTCACCACTTGAAAAATACTTATGTTGTTTATAATATTGACTATTATAATAAATTCTTTGTGAAATTTTGCCTAGCAATTTTGTATGGACAGTCTTCCATTTCTTTTGAGTAAATCCCTAGTAATATAATGCCAGAGTCACATGATAATCATAGGTTTATCTTTTATAACACTCCAAACTGTTACCTTATCTCTTATTGCAAAGTGTTGTACTGTTTTAGATATATGAGCACTCTGTTAGTTCTACATCTTCACACCACTTGGGATTTTGTTCTTGTTAATTAAAATTTAAACTATTTTAAAATGTATACAATGGCACCTCATTGTGGTTTAATTGACATTCCCTAATGGCTAATGATTTTGAACAAATATTCCTGCGCTCCTTTGCCATTCATATATCTTCTTTGAATTGATTAAATCTTCTGTTCATTTAAAACATTTTTTTGGTTCTCTGTTGTTTGAATTTTGAGAATATATATTCTGAATATAAGCCTTTTATCAAATTCATTATTTGCAAATATTCTCTCCCACTCTGTAGTTTGTTTTTTGCTTTCTTATGAGTGTCTTTTGAGGAGTAAAAGTTCTTAAAATTTTTTAGAGCAATTATCCTCTTTCTCTTTTAGTGATTGTGTTTTTTTCTGTCATATGAAAGAAATCTTTGCCTAATAAAAATGCACAAAAAATCCTATTATATTTTCTTCTAGATGTTTCTTCTAGTTGAAAAGACTATTCTTTGCCCACTTAACTGTACTTTGCACTTTTGACAAATATCAATTGACCATATATGCATGGGTTGTGTTGTGAACTCTATATCCTGAACTATGGTTCGAATTCTGAACTCTATATTGATCTATTTTTCTATCGTTAAGACAGGACCACATTCTATTGATTACTATAACTTTGTAACACATCTTCCATCTTTGCCATTTTATGAAAGTTCTTTTGGCTACTGTATTACTAAGTGTTCTTCAGATAAACAGAAATAACAGGATAAATCTATCTACCTCCATATATATCTAATCTCCATATATATCCTTTATTCTATTAGTCATCCAGACTAATGAATCTTTTACACATACACACACTCAAATCTACCTAGGACATCTTAAAATCTCAAAATCAACATGCTGAGTCAGCAAGCTGGAGACCCCCCCCCCCTCCCCCCCCCCCGCCCCAAGCCTGGTAGGCTTGATATCCAGGAAGAGCCATTATTTCAGTTTGAGTCCTAAGGCAGGAAAAAAGGTAATATCCTAGTTCTAAGGCAGTCAGCTAGAAAAATTCTTACTTGGGGTAAGGTCAGTCATTCTGTTCTAGTCAACAGATTGAATGAGGCCCACCACATTAGGGAGAGCAATCCATTTTGCTCATTCTAACAGTTTAAATGTCAGTCCCATCTAAAAACGCAGAAAACACCCTGAATAATGTTTGACAAAATATCTGGGTACACTGTGGCCTGGTCAAGGTGACATAAAATTAACCATCACTCTTTTCACAATAGATCCTCTCATAGGCCCTTTGCATTTCAATATGAATTCAGTTGATTTATTTTTACAAAAAAGCCTGCTGGGATTTTGATTGGGATTGTACTGAATCTAAAGATCATTTAGCAAAATGGGAAATAATAAATATATTGAATCTCTTGATCCATAAAGACAGTCTATCTCATGATTTATTTAGGTCTCATAATTGCTTTAAAATGTTTTGCAGTTTTCAGTGAATAGATCTTGGATTTTTTTTTCCTGAATTATCTCTAAGTAGTTTGTATGTTTGATGCTGCTATAAGTGGCACCACTCATTGCTGATATTTTTAATTTGTGTCTTTCTTCTCTCTCTTTTCATATCAATTTGGACAGAGGTTAATAAATTTCATTAAATTTCTCAAAGACTAAATTTTGTTTTCATTTAATTTTTTATCATTGTTTTCTGTATCATTGATTTCTACTATGATCTTTATTATTATTTTTATTTGTTTACATTTTGGTTCATCTGCTCTTATTTCTCTAGTTTCTCAAGGTAATATCTGCGCACATTAACTTGTAATATTCATCCTATTCTAATTAAGTTGTTTACTGCTATAAATTTTCCTTCATGTTTATTGCATCCAAAATTAGATATGTTGTGCTCTTATTTTCACTGAGTTCAAAATATTTCTAAATTCCCTTTTGATTTTTGCCTTGACCTATATATTATTTAGAATACCACTTAATTTCCAAATATTTGTGGATTTTCCAGATATCATTCAGTGACTGATTTCTAAGTCACAGAAATTTACTTTGTATTATTTGAATCCCTTTGAATTTATTGGGATTTGTTTATGGCATAGAATATTCTTGATAAAGGTTTTCTATGCACTGGAGAAGTTGTGTGCACTCTTTTGTTATTAGGTTAAGTGTTCCATAAGTATTCAGTTCAGTTCCATAAGTATCAATTTGATTAATTTATTTACTAGTGTCCAATTTTTTTATTCTTACTGTTTTTTCTCTTTGTTCTATTATCATGAGAGGAGTATTGAAATTCATAAATAATATTGTGGATTTGCTTATTTCTCCTTTCAGTCTTATAAGTTTGTGCTTAAGTACTTTGAATCTAATTATTTGGTTCAAAAACATTTGTGACTTTTTGTTTTGTTTTATTTTGCTTTGAAGAATTTATCTTATTGTCATTGCCTAATTACTCTTTTGCCTTAAACTCAACTTTGATTTTAATAGAACCACCCCTATTTTTTCAAAAGATATAGCATGGTACATCTTTTCTATTATTTTAGTTTTAATTTTTTCTACTACTATACTCAATGAGGTTTTCTTGTAGGCAGCATGTAATTAGGTTTTGGGTTTTTTTAATATACAATATGACAAGTTCTGTCTCTTAATCTAGGTATTTAGCTCATTTACTGCATTTTGAGTTTTTATATTGCTAAGCTCCAATCTACTATTTTTCTTTTTGTTTGATGTGTGTACCATCCATTATTTTTTCATTTTTCCTCTTTTCCTACCTTATTTTAAATAAATTGAATATTTTTTTACAGTATTCTTTTAATGGTTGCTTTAGGATTTATATATATCTTTAATTTGTCATATCTTATTGTCAAGTGATATTATATTGCCTTATGTTTTTTTTATTAAAATTTTATTTATTTGTTTGACAAAAAGAGATTACAAGTAGGCAGAGAGGCAGGCAGAAAGAGAGGGAGAAGGAGGCTCCCTGCTGAGCAGAGAGCCCACACTAGGCTCAATCCCAGGACCCTGAGACCATGACCTGAGCCAAAGGCAGATGCTTAACCCACTGAGCCACCCAGACACCTTATTTAATATAAGGTGTCTTATTTAATATATTATTTAATATAAGAACATCATAATGTTATACTTCTATTTCTCTCTTTCCAGATTTTGTGATTTTGTTTAAAAAAAAAAAAAGGAAAAAAAATAGTTCCTGATGTCCAGGAACTAATCTGATGCTCATAGCTAAATTGATATTATTACAGACTGATTTAATACATGTAGCTCAGTCATTTTATTCTGGTATTGAACATAACAATGTGACAGAATATCTATATCAAATGAAATGACTCTGAGACGATGAGAAAATGTGACAAAAACAAGGTCTCCATGCAATTCAAAAAATACCAAAATCTCTGATTCTCACTAAACGACTTTACCAGTTATAGCTTAATCTTCATTCTGGTCTGCCCTCCTCTAGAAGAGATTTATTAAGATGCCCACTTATATATTTGACCCATTTTTTGATAGCATGCAATCCAGAATGTGCTCCCGCTTCCTTGGTACCTTCTCCAAATTACCCAACCAAAACCTAAATTCCATAATAGGTTTTTTCTAACATTCTCTCACTGAGACATTCTACAGGTCCCAATGCAATGTGTTCTTGCCCATTGCAACAAGAAATATACTCAAGTTGTTTAACTGCAGATGCTTTCCTGTTGGTTGTTGGTTGAAGGGCATTGACATTTTTATATATTTCTTCTACATGTGTTATAAAATAAGATTATCATGTGAGGATGTAGAATAAATGAAAAAAAATGCTTAAATGCTCTCCTTGAGAATAAAAAAAAGGTACAAACATTTTGACCACCATTTTAGTATTATCTTGTAAACTTGAGAATGTAAAAACCTATAACCTGTACTCCTTGATATATACTCAATTTATATGTACAATGTAACATCTCCAATATACTCAAGAAATTCTATCTATAATAGGAAAAAGCTGGTAACAATTTTTTTTCATCAATAGGAAAATGGATGATTAAATTACAACATGTTAATATACTGAAAATTAACAAAATACAGTCTCATGCATCAAAACAGATGCATTTCCTATTCAGTCATAGAATAAAATAACCCATATGATCCACTACATATAAAGAGCAAATCACAAAGCTAGACAGCATATGGTTGGCCATATGTAGATTTATACAAAAACTATAACCATGAAATTATAAACACAATATTCTGGAAAGTAGTTTCCTCTGAATAAGATGAGACAGAATTGGAATCACTGATTGCATAAGCAAAATTCAAAAATACAGTTATTTTGCCATTTCCTGACAGCTAACTTGGGTTGTAAATTAGTAAGTTCTTATTATGTTATTATAGTTTTGTCATGCACAAATTATATAGATAGATAAATAGATAGATAGATAGATAGATAAACCTTTTGTTATAGTAAGAAGAAAAATCTTGATTTGTATTTCCTAATAAAAACTATCCAAGCAACAACCAAAAATAAACAAGTAAGCCATGTCAAACTAAAAGCTTCTGTGCAGCAAAAGGAAACCATCAAGAAAATGAAAAGACAACTTACGAAATGGGAGAAAATATTTACAAATCATGTATCTGATAAGGGGTTAATACCCAAATACAGAAAGAACTCATGCAACTCAATAAACCAAAAAACAAAAACAAAAACCCAAAAAACAAAATCAAGCAAACAAAAAACTATCTGATTTTAAAATAAGCAAAAGATCTCAACAGACATTTTTCCAAAGAATACATACAAATGGCCAGCAGGTACATATAAAGATGCTCAACATCACTAATCACTAGGGTAAGGCAAATCAAAACCACAAGGAGATTCCACCTCACATGTGTTACAATGACTATTATTCAAAGACAAAAGAAATAACAAGTGCTGATGAGGACTTGGAGAACAGACAACCCTTGTGCACTACTGGCAGGAATGTAAATTAGTGCCATGAAAAACAGTATAGAGATTCCTCTAAAAATTAGAAATACAATGAACATAGAATCTATCAACTTCAGTTTTGTGTATATATCTGGAAAAAAATGAAAATATTAACTTGAAAAGTTATATGTTCCCCCACGTTCACTGCAGCATATTTACAGTAGCCAAGATGTGGAACTGAACTAAATGTTCATTAATGGATGAATGGATAAAGAAAATCTCTGTATATACATACCATTTATAACAACATGAATAGATATCAAAGGTATTATGCTAAATGAAATAAGTCATATAGAGAAAAACGAATACCACATGACCTCATTTATATATGGAATTTTGAAAACAAAAATAAAACAAAACAAAAACATATCTCATAGAGAACAGATTGGTGGTTATCAGAGGTAAGGGTTGAGGGTGAGATAAATGGGTAAAGGGGGTCAAAAGATACAAACTTCCTGTATAATAAGTCACAGGGATGCAAGATACAGAATGGTAACTATAGGTAAAAATATTAAATTACTTATTTGAAAGTGCCTAAGAGTATAGACCTCAAAAGTTCTCATCACAGGAAAAAAAAGAAGTTTTTTTCCCTCTTTTGTAAATAAGTGAAGTGATAATGTTAACTAGACTTTGTGGGTATTTCACAGTGTATACAAATATTGAATCATTATGTTGTACATCTAACATGTTATATGTCAATTATACCTCAACTAAAAAATACATATTTTAAAAGAAATGAATGCAATTTTATAAGGATTTATTTATTTATTTAGAGAGAAAGCACCTGGTGCTGGGGGGAGGGAAAGGGGAGAGGGAGAGAGAATCTCAAGCAGACTCCCCAACTGAGCATGGAGCCCACACAGGGCTTGATCCCACAACCATGAGATCATGACCTGAGCCAAAATCATGAATTAGATGCTTAACTGACTGAGCCACCCAGGCACCCCAGAAATGAATATAATGCTGACACTTGCCATAACATAGGTGGACCCTACAGACATCATGCTAAGGGAAATGAGCCAGACATAAAAAAATAAGTATTTTATGACCCTACTTATATGAGATACCTCAAGTAGTCAAACATGCAGAGACAGAACACAGAACAGGGGTTACCAGGGCCTGGTATTAGTGGGGAGAAATGTGTACAGGATAGGATGATGAAGTCCTGGAGATGGAGAGTGGTGATTGCTGTACTAGAT
This sequence comes from Meles meles, assembly GCF_922984935.1. Classification (NCBI taxonomy): domain Eukaryota; kingdom Metazoa; phylum Chordata; class Mammalia; order Carnivora; family Mustelidae; genus Meles; species Meles meles. The sequence goes on along the minus strand of NC_060071.1, from coordinate 96,663,243 downwards.
ATGAATGTACTTAATGTCACTGAACTGCATACTTAAAAATGGTAAAGAAGACAAATTTTGTGTTATGTATATTTTGCCACAATAAAAAGTTGCAATAGGTTGGTATTTGAAAGATTTTCAGGGGTCCACACTGAGGAGCATCACAAAAGCTTTAACTAGAGCTTCAACTATCTTTCTCTAATCTACCCTGGAGGAGTCTTTAGAAGGCACAGGAAATGATAGACATCATGCTTTCTTTGGTGAAGTGCATGGTGTTCCTACCAGGGAAAGGGCTAGAAATGCTGTGCAGGCCTCTGTCCTGGGTGCAAGGATCTGGCAAACCTACATGTCACACTTGGCAGTACACCCTGGACTCTTGAGTTCTGCCACCTAGAGGCAGATTCTGTTTCTGGTCCAACGGAAGGGAATGCTTAATTCCGCAATAGAATATTGTCCTATCTGGCTCTATAATGAACCTCTCATTCAAGGTTTTGGATAAAGTGCCTAAATGCTGAGCACTGATACTTCACTGAACTTCAGACGACAAGTTATAGGCTGGATTTGTATCTCCTTGCTAATAAATGTGCATGATAATAAAAGTAACCAAATTTGAATGTAAGGTAAAAAATGATGATATAATTGTAAAACACCATGCTAGAGTATTTGCTAACAAGGCTGCCTGAGTGAGTGAAGCTGCCTCACTCTGGAAGAATGCAACTTTGAACAATTGCTTGGGGTTTGTGTAGTTTATAATCCTATAAAATTGATAAAGTATGCTGTGTTTCTGTCCAGTACAGAGAAGATGCCTCCGAGTTTAACAAAAGTTAATTTTTTATTATGTATGGAATGCACTTCATTGTTCCTTTTCTTCACTGACTATATAAAACGTCAGTTCGCAAATCTTCTTTTGAACTAGCTTTGCATCCTGCTGTTTCCCTCATTAAGTAAATGAAATTCTGATACATGCATTTTATTTGTTTGGGCATTATATTTTTAACATTTTGAGAATTATAACTGACTCTTATGGAAGTCCCACTGAGCTGTTACATTCACTGGATTGGAAAACAGCTCATGGTTCAAGGAAATCACAAATGCAGCTTTAAATCTCTGACCTTCCTGATCAGTGACTCCTTGCTGAGTTGTGGCAGAAGGACTTCATTTTCTGAGTTCTCATATGTTAATGTCTAATACCTGTGATGTCTTCATCTTTCAAAAATTATAAAATGACAAACCTACAAATAATAACTGAGCGCTGGTTGCAAAATGGTTAATGCCTCATTATTCTGTCTCTTTTCTTTCAAAGAGGAGTCTGAAATTATCTAGTGTGGCTAGATCTGGAGTTTGTCACAGCAATCTTTTATCCAGACTCACTCAGAGTTTTGAAGGTCTGGTTCTGGTTGGACACCTGTCTTTCTGGTTTTGAAACAGGTATACTTACTGCATGTGATGCCACTGTTTCAATGTGAAAATCTGTGAAAGGTTCAAAAGGTAAAATCAAATCATCAACTTCCAGGTGTGTGTTAGTGTTTCTTTTGTTCCAGGAATTTCATAGCTTGGAGGGGGTGGTTAGATTCACAAAGTGGAAGAAAAGCAGCAACCCACAGGAGACTGTATGCCTTACAACTGAAGAAAGGGTGAAATACATAATAAATAATATATTCAGGGTAAGAAATTATCCTTTCTTAGAGGTCTGCCTACTTGAAAAGGTTTTTTTGTGTGTGTTGGGGGGGTGGTGTTGGTCCATTTAATCCCACAGGAATTGTTTTTATATCTTTCTGTGCCCCTATTTTATTTCATCTACAGATAAAGTTGTAAAACAGAGGTTGCAAGCCCTTTGTGATCTTGGGCATTTTATCTGTAAAAGAAGAGGCTTTATTTCTTGTTGTGTTAATATTAGTGTGAAATCTTTTCCTAGTATATAACACATTAGATTATAAAGTTTCTTAACTTAAAATAAGCTTTTTTTTTCTGAAAAGAATAAATGCTTCTACAAATCTTATAGAAATGCTCATATAAATCTAATAGAATCTAATTTGAGTATATAGAAAGAAGAAATAAGCTAAACTGGTATGTTAGATATTCTAGACTTTTCAGAAAATTGCCTTCTCACAGAAGCTGTTAACAAAATCACTAATTTTGAAAATACTGTATGGAATATAATAAAAGAGTATATTTAACATTTTTAAGATTTTTTTTTTTTTTTTTTGACAGAGAGAAATCACAAGAGAGGCAGGCAGAGAGAAAGGGAAGCAGGCTCTCCACTGAGCAGAGAGCCCGATGTGGGACTCGATCCCAGGACCCTGAGATCATGACCTGAGCTGAGGGCAGCGGCTTAACCCACAAAGCCACCCAGGTGCCCAAGATTTGTTTTTTTTTTTAATGGAAATCCTAGTTAATAAAAGAAATTCCTAAACTGAAGTCAGCAAGGTGAAATGATAGAAGTCCCAGCCCTCAGCTGCCCACAGAAATCGCAAGTTAACAATAGAGCAACAAAGGAGAGATTCTCCTGCTAGATGTGAAGAATATGCCATATTGTGGAGTCATGTGGCTTAGATCAAAAGGCAGTTTCAAGGAGCTCAGAGTAACCCCCACCAATAGCCAGAAAAAAAAAAAAAAATGGGACCTCTGTACCACAGTCACAAGGAACTTAATTAAACAACTGGCATGAGCTCAGGAAAAGGCCTCCAAACTCTGTTAGGATTAGTGCTGGTCAGACAGACACCTTGATTTTAGCCTGGTGAGACTGAGCAGAGACTTCAACTAAGCCAGACCCAGACTCTGAGTCATGAAACCAGAGATAATAAATTTATGTTCTTTTCAGCAGGAAAGATGGTGGCAATTCATTATGCAGGAACAGAAAATTAATACAGTATACATGCTACGCCCTTCTTGTTTGAAGAAATGTAAATAGGTATGTGTGATTACAGGGAAACATACAGTATGTACTTGTGAGCCATGCAGATCCTATGTACAACACATAAAATTACCCCTTTCCCAATTTTCTCTATGTCTGTAAGAAATAGAATTATTTCAATTACAATTGTAATTAGTGTGGATAATCAAGACTACAATAGAACCAATGATATTAAAGAAATACAATGTATATTTAAGGGGTATGTGTGTATATGTTTTAATTAGGACTATAGTTTCTAATTATCAAAGGGAAAATACAGAGAGACTAATATCTTAAAGTAAAAATGTGTGGTTGCACTAGAAAGTGAAAAAAATATATTAAAACATAAATTTGTGTGAATACAGAAAGTGGTAAAAAGCTTGAAAAAAATTGCACTTGATGTCTTTGGGTTTAAATTCCTGCAGAAATGAGTCAAAAAAGAAGCAATGAAATATGTTAAAATTTTGACAAAGTTGGCTCTGTTTGAATAGGTTTATTCAGAAGAAAAATAAGATCTTATGAGTTCATTACTGCCAATTGTTGTATTACTGCAAGACTAGAATATTGTTTTTTCTTCGTTAAAAGACAAATGGGTTTTGAATACTCATTTGCTCTTAAGGAGAGGTAGTATATCTGCCCAGGTGTGAAAACTTTCTGTCATACTAGAATAGCTTCATGGGCTTTTATGCTGAATTTGTCTTGGCTTTCATTTTTTAAAAAATTACAAACAAATGACAGAACTTCCTCACAGCTTAAACAGTTTAAAAGTCTTTACAATTATATTATCTCTGCTAATTTTAAATAAAGGATTGTCATTCCAAGTAAAAGATGCCTAATCTAACAGAATAAGAATTAAATATGTAGGACCTAGTAAACTGCTGAGAAAAAAAAATGTGTTTCTAAAAATACATTATGGTTAGATTTTTGGACATTTCATTATTTGATCTATAAAGCAGTCTTCTTGATCTATACTTTCCCCTCTCCTATTTTGATTTATGTACTTTTTTTTCTTAGATTTGATTTATTTATTTGAGAGAGAGAGAGAGAGTGAGACAGCATGAGAAGGGGAAAGATAAAAGGGAGAAGCAGACGTGATGAGAGAGCCTGATAAGGAACAAGATCCTAGGACTCCTGGATCATAACCTGAGCAGAAGGCCATTGCTTAATCAGCTGAGCCACCCAGGTACCCTATGTACTTTTTTTTTAAATAACAGGCCTTAAAGTGGAAACACACACCAAAATTAGATACGAAACTTAAGGGCCTATTTAGCCAGAGGGATTCCATCTTGGATTAAACAGTCATTTTGTTGTTTATGCAGTAAAACTTAAACTGTCCTTGCCCCGCTTTTCCCCAGGACTTACTTAAAAACAAGTCCAGGAAACCAGTCCCAGGTAACAAAACCCAAAGACAAGGGTGTGTCAGGCCAGGTGGAGGTATCCAATCAGTGGGGGTGCATACTGTCTCCCTAGCTACCCAGGACTGTGGGTCCTGCCTTTTGGGCACCAATTCTGACCAAGGTGATAGGCCAGTTCAAATATCTACTAGGGTAAATTATAATTCAATTGGTCACTTACGTGTGACCTAGCATGACTGTGCAGCTTTCTCTCTGTGTTACAATTTCATTGGCCACCTGTGCGTGGCCAGGCCCAACCACATGGCCTTTGCCCTTAAAAGCTAGTCTGTGAAGCAGAGAGAGGTCATCCTCTCTGTAAGAGGCGCGGCCCCGAACGTTCAGTTTGATTCTTGATGCTTGGCATGAAATAAAGCTTTTCTTGACCTTCGCTTTGTATCAGTCTCGCTCCTTTAATCACAGACCCATTATTGGGGGACCTTTCAGAAACATGCTTTCTTCTGGAACTGTAATTCAGCAAACACTCGAGAAAGTTATTGCTTGTGCTCAGTATTTGACATTCAGTGAATAAAAAGTCTGGCTTTTCATTTTTTTTTTTTTTAAAGTGTTATACCAGTTCTCATGTTCAGTGGCGGGGGTGGGGGTGGGAATTAAAGTTTTGTCTATTTGCTTGTTTTTGAGAAAATCATTAGCCACAACTTCTGTCCTCTGAGAGTCAGATTACTCAAACTTCAAAGTCAAATCTCTCTGATGACAACACTGAGTGAAATCTACCCATTGTGGAGATATGCTCTTCCTTGAGAAAGGACAAGTCCATCAAATTATTTTCTGGTTTTACTTAACTTTTTTCCCAAGTCTCAGCACATGAGGCATGTGTTCTTACAATGTAGCTCACATGACACAGGTCTTCCCCAACTATACCAATTATTATACTTTCTGATTTCACACTTCTTAAAAAAATTTTCTTTTTCACTCTTTTATTTCTTTTTACTCTTCTTTAGACTACAGTTTGGCAAGGGAAATGCCTCTTTCTGCCTCAGGGACATTCAGCAGGATTTTGCAGTTGTATACTAAACAAAGACCCCCCACCCCCCCATCTAGGAATAGATGTTTTGATAGGGTCCACAGTCTACACTTTTCTAAACCATTTGCTCTGTCAACTTCTACCCAGACCCAGTGTGGGTTTGCAATAAATTATCAGAGTCTTAAAAGTTCTTGTATGTACTAATGGGCCCCTAGATTAGTTGTTCCTCCTCATATCTCTAAGATGTATCCTAGCAAAGATAAGTATTTAAAAAAGTGTTTAATTAGTTGAATGGTTTAATTATATTAGCTCCTAGTAAACAGTGTTTCTCCCACTCAGGAGCAGTATTTTAGCTTTATGTCTGTCATCTTAGGTCAGGAAGTAATTGATGTCGTGGTGAAAAGATAAACAAAAACAAGTTTGGAGGTCCTGAGTTTATTATTTTAGTTCTACCACTTTCCAACTGTGTGACCCTGGGAAAGGTATTTAACATCTCTGATTTTTAGTTTCCTAATATGCTAAATGGGACTATTAATAGTAGTTATCCCATAGACTTACCATGGGAATTAAAGAAGATAAAATATGCAAAGAGCCGCATATAGTGCTTGGTATATAAAAATGTGGGGCGCCTGGGTGGCTCAGTGGATTAAGCCGCTGCCTTCGGCTCAGGTCATGATCTCAGGGTCCTGGGATCGAGCCCCGCATCGGGCTCTCTGCTCTGCAGGGAGCCTGCTTCCTCCTCTCTCTCTCTCTCTCTCTCTGCCTGCCTCTCTACCTACTTGTGATCTCTCTCTCTGTCAAATAAATAAATAAAATCTTTAAAAAAAATGTTATTTAGGTTATCATTACTATTTTTAGTATCAGCAACAATCCTATAAAATTCATTGCTTAATTAACTGCAAGGTATTGTTTATTGCATCTTTCATTAGATTATTCAAATTTCTTAAAGGAGAAGAAATTTCTTTCTGAAATTATCTGTTCTAGGAACAGTGTTGTTTCTGCTAAGAAATGGGTTGTTAACAATTGATCATTTTTGTACTGCTTTGTATTGTTACTTGAGTATTCAAAACTGAAACCAAACCTACAGTCCCATTTTTAGCAAATTAATGCTTTATAGAATATAATTTATATACTAACTTACATAAGTCCTTCTTATATTTACCTTTAGATTGTACTTTGTTATCTCAGATTTAGAAAATTGATGCTTTATGTCAAGTAATCAGCTAGCAGAATATGAGAAAATATAGTGACCCTAATTTTCTATGTAATTTTAATGACGTCTCTTAAATGCCAGTATAGTTTTCAGTTTCTTTCAATTAGTAGGAAAAAACCTGTCAAATGGGAAAATATGAGAATATTTTGCATAATATGCTACTGCACATAATTTTTTATATTTGTATTATTTATTCTTAGGGAACATTATCATATGGTAAATAAAATACAATTATTATAGTTATATTTACATGCTGTCATCAAGTGCATACTGTTATGTCTTTACATATAAGTAACCATATATTTTGTGGAAGATGCCTTTTATAAACATTACCAACATGAAGTGGGTTATATTATGAAAGTCAAAATTTTTCTTTGAAAGTAAAACACAAGAACAAAAATGCCAAACAAAAACTCCTGACTATTCTAAAATCACAGTGAAATTTTAGTATTTGATTCAAAATTTCTCTAATATCAGAGACATCAATGGCTTCTGGAGATGTAGTTAAAAATATCATTATGTGAAGACTAGACTAATTGCTATTTTTCCTTCTTATTAAACAATTACTTGAACTTCTTTAAACAATTTCCAATTGGCAATAATTTAAAAATATGTTCTTAACATTCTGATTTAATCACAACATGGGAAACATGTAATGTTTCTATTTTCTGATTTTAAAATTTCATTTTAATTGGGATAGAAAATTTAGTTTCTAAAATATATGTAATTCTGAGTTTTTCTACCCAGGAGAGTTAGTGTTCAGTATTATTTTCCCTCTTTGCATAATCTTCTTAAAGTCAAATACCTATTGTACAATCAAATTTTAAAATAATTTCTGGAGATTAGCAAGTTTTAAAGTAAATTTACCGAAGTTCTTAGAATCCTGCCAGAGTAGGTGTTTTAGCAAATAAGGGTTATGAACTTTATTCTTTCCTCCATTCTCTTATCAAAAATTCTCACACTAATACCATAGATAATAGTAAAAAGAATCCTTTTATTGGTCTAAGTAATTAGAATCCAAGAAAAACTACCTGAGGGAACAGCTTTGTGAGTCCTTTTAATTTTCCCCAAAGATCTTTTTAGAAAAAAAGTAAGTAAGGTCCCTGAAATTATTGCATAGATAATCTCTGTGGTGGTATGTTTTCTTGTAACTTCAGAAGACATACTTAACCAAAAGAAAAGGTGGGGGGGAGGAGGAGGAAGAGGAGGAGGAGGAGGAGGAAACATTTGTGCTGCCAATCCCCTTTGACAAACTGTAGGATTAAAGAGTGGGAGGTCCCTTCACTAATTTAACTTGAATAGATTGGTTACACTATGAAAGGATTTCAATCTCAGATGAATTGGAGACTATGAAATGGAGCTTCTCTTTCATGTGCTCTCAAAAGAATGGAACCTAAGAACTGAGAGACTAATTTACATTAAATGCCTGATTTGCAAAAGATGGAGACTTGTCCCCTGATCAATGAACATCCATGAAGAATCTCTCCCCATCCTCAAGCCAATGAATTTAATGGTTGGACTCTGGCTGGATGGACTTGCCCCTCTTTGTACTCCTTGCCCATAAATACAGGCTGATCCAAACCATCAATGAGCTTGCCTGTAGCTTGCTACGGCATGCATTTCCCAAACTGCAGTTCCTCTACTATTCCTGAAAAGACTTAATTTCTGGTCATTTGATTTTGCCTCAGTTTACCTCCTTATTCAGGTTGGCAACATGGTCATGTTGTATCACTTCCTCGATGTCACAAAGCTAGTTATCAGTAGGAATTTAATTATAAGAATGCGATAGTCTCTATCAGTTGCTTCCTCTTACACAGATGATGACATTTACCTTGCAAGTAGTGGGGACAAATATACCAGTTTGCCAAGTTAGTGAACTTCCTCAAAGATTGAGTTTTTTTCTTTTGATGGTGATGAATTAGTGACAGACCTTAAGAAGCCAAAAGGCAGAATCAGACTTAAAATCTAACATAGTGACTTGACACTTGAAAAAAGAGAGCAATAAAGAGGTTGTTCTCATGGTACAGGCCAAAATGTGAGAGTTTTCCCAATGATAGAGTGATAGTCTGAAGTGGAAAGATGAGGTAAACATTGGGAAGATAAAAATGACAGTTTTGGGATTGAACCTAAGGGAAGAGGAAGATGTTCAGAATAATACCTCTAGCTTCCATCAGAAGTGAAGAACTAAGGAGTGAAAGACTGCCTTCACATTTCTCTCAGCTTTGTTAAACTTTATGAAGGCTCTTTCTGCCTCTAGGCCTCTGATTTCTGCCCATCCCCCATGCTGAATCACAAAGGTCCTCTCTTTCTTGGATCATTTACTTAGAAAACTTGTACTTGCAGATATTTTTCTTGCCCCTTTGAGATATAAATCATTTTAAGAGCCTCGTGCCAGTTTCCTAACCCAAGGCTGTGTTTCTCGCAGACCTGAAAACCTGCTCTTTGAAATGTAATTATCAAGGAAAATGTCATCCCTATCCTTTAGTCACTGTGGGGAGACAGTCATCTATATCCAATTTGCAAAACCACCTCTTATGTTAATGATATGAGACATTTATTTTCCTTTTGGATAAAGCAAATTGGCTAACACAGATGGTCACCCCAGCTATTCTGTTGGTCTTGTTATTTTGTCACACTAGCTCTACCCTGACATTTGCTTTGCTGAACTTGTATTGATTTTTATCTCAGATATCAGTGCATGAACTAATTACTTAGTAAAGATGTATTTTTCATTTGGGGTGCTCAGTTAAGACTAAGTATTCCACCAATACTTGTCTTCTCAGCATCAGTGTCTATCTGTTCATCCAGCACAAATATTTAATTTTGAAAGGTAAATTATATTAGTGTTTGGGGACTGCATAATTAAGTACCACAAACTGCATGGCTTAAAATAAGAGAAATTTGTGGTCTCACTGGTCTAGAGGTTAGAAGTCCAATATCATGGTGTTCTCAGGACTCTGTGAAACTGGCAATCCTATTGTTCCTTGGCTTATAGATTTATCACCTTAATCGATTCCTCCACCTGCACATGGCCATTTTCTCCCTGTGTATTATCACACCAACTTTCCTCTAATAAGTGTCTGGTTCCAAATTCCCCTCTCCTCATAAGGAGGAGCTATCTTGGGCTAAGGGATCACTCTATTCCAATATGAGGTCTTTTTAACTAATTTGATATGGAACAACTCTACTTTCAAATCAAAGTTGCATTCTGAGGTACTGGGTGTTATGACCTCAAGATATCTTTTGGGGGACAGAATTCAACCCTTAACAGAGGTTAAAGGATGATACCATGTTTTCAAATTCAAAGCTCATAATTAAGTTCTCAGGGTACATATACCTAATAACCTTCTGTTTATCTTAGATGCTTTATAACTTGATGGAATTTGAATCAATCCAACAAATTGGGAAACACAAATACCAAGTCCTTTTATCATAACGATCTCTCAAATATTTTTGGGAAAGCATATATTATCATGTAGTTTTTACTTTGGTGATGGGTTTGATGTTCAGTAACTGTTAAAGGTGATATAAAAGATATACTTGTAAAAATATAACATTCCTGAAATGTAATTCCGAAACTACCACTTGGTGGCAAGATAATGCTGCTGTTAATGTTCCTAACAGTGACCTAAATACTTGCTCTTTTGAATTATATATCCTTGATACATCTGAAATAGGCTTGTAAAGGGAATCAGGCTAAATCATAGGTACTATTTTTTTTTTTAAGAAAATAATTTGCATAATGAAAGTGACTCTGGTAAAATACACATGTAAAATCCAATTCAAATAATGAGTTAATTTGATTGACTATCATTAAAAAGATATCTAAAATGAAACATGAAAATGAATGAGAAAATAATTACTCTACATATATATTTCACGTCTGAATGTTTTTCCAAAATTCTAGCCCAAGGTGTGTGTCACAAAATATTTTTCAATTTTAACCCATTTGGTTGAGCATAACTATTCAAATCAGTAGTTATATTTATCTCCTGGTGGAACTTTAGAACGTCACCCTGTATTATTGAACTGCTGCCACTTTTTATAAAATTAATGAAGTTTTTGGCAAAATAAATGGATTCCTTACTTACCTTATCAGTGGTGTGGTCTCACAGTGTTATAATTAGAAAATGTACAGGATTTGCTTAATGAGTCCATGTTCTTTCTAAAAGGAACACAAAAGGAACATAACTGTTAGAACTGTAGAAGTACATTTGTGTGAAGTATATTATTTGGTCATGAAGAATATGAAAGATTTAATGATACTCTTGAGCAAAGGTGGTTGCATATAAATTAGTTGTTTTGTTGTCAATTGATTTTTTTTTAACACTTAGTTTTTAAATAAATAATTATTCTAGGGAATATTTGAAGGAAGGAGTAGCCTCTTACTGGCATGGAAGAAATAAGGGTTTGAACTGTTCTATTTTGGTATTACTTTGAGGCAATGTATTATAGAAGTTAGGTAAGATTTGGCCTCAGAACACTTGTCTTGAGCCCCACTTATATTATCTGTTAATTATGCAACTTGAGCAAATTACTTGATTTCATTTCACCTCAGTTTCATCACTTGTAAAATGGGGGGAGGGGTAATAATAGTACCAGCTTCATAGTGTTGATATAAATATTAAGTAGAATTATCCATTGTAGGTGCTTATCATAGTATCTCTTATATTGCAAATATAAAATATTATTTTTCTTGTTATTTTCTCTAACCATCCATAAGCACACATTTCTCAAAGATGAAGAGTGAGTATCTTAGAAAGATCTCAGGAAAGATGTTGCTACCAAATTTCCTTTTCCCAAGCCATTTCATAGGTTACTAACAATTTTCAAGTAGGCAAAGTTTATGGGGTCTTTGGGTTGCTGACAGAAGATCAATTTCTCTTACTCTCTTTGGCTTGTGGTGTGCTTTGCTTTGGCTGGCAACTGGAATTCAAAGAATGCCTGGAGGTGTTGCATTTTCTGGGAAAATGCTAGAGCCCTGTAGTGTTAATGCTGACTGCAGCTCCTCAATGAGCTTTTTAACTTCTGTGCCATTCCTTTTAATGAATATTGCCAGGGGCTTCCAACTTTTAAACTTTTTTTCTCCTTTTTTTCCCCACATTTCTTAATCTCTGAACATATTGCCAAAAATGATAGAGATACCACAATGTCACTCAGGGTGCTGAGTCTACTCTATGGTGATTGTCATTGGGAAAGGGGTGATGCTATATCTAAGCAACAGACTCAGAATGTATTTACTGACTATGTGTTAGACAAATGCTCCTTTTTAATTTTAAGGTTGGTTATTTGTTAGTTTAACAATGTAATTTACCACAAACAATATGGGAATACATAAGTAAAGGACCTTTGGAAATTAAGTTTAAATTCTAAGAAAAAATTTTTACAGAAATATATAGCATCTCAGGACTTCAAGTTTGTTTTTGCACATTTATAGGTAGTTTTTGATGTTTGCGAAATAAATAAGTTCTTTAAAAAATTTGTTCTGGCAGAATCACCTTCTATCACAAACAATTAGTATCACCACCGCTCTTTGATTTGAGGGAATCAAAGAGCACTGGAATATCAACACACAGCACAGTAGACAGAGATATGAAAATGAGCCAGAGACTATTAAGGGGGATAAGAATAGTATTTTTTTTTTTCTCTTAACCTTTTTCTACTCAAAATACAAAGAAATGGAAAACAAACGAACCAAAAAAAAAAAAAAAAATCCAAGAATGAAATAAGCAAAAAACATGATCATGCTTAGCTCTTTGCTGTTGTAGTCAAAAATAGGCTACACATTTATAGCTACATACCAAAGAAGACTGGCCAGTTCAGTGACAATTATGAAAACAATAAAAGATATAAGATAGTGGTGGGGGCAGAAAGGATTAAAAATTCTTAAAAGTTTAGGGGCACCTGGGTGGCTCAGTGGTTAAAGCCACTGCCTTCAGCTTAGGTCATGATCCCAGGTTCCTGGGATTGAGCCCCACATCGGGCTCTCTGCTTGGTGGGGAGCCTGCTTCTCTTCCTCTCTCTCTCTGCCTGCCTCTGCCTACTTGTGATCTCTGTCTGTCAAATAAATAAATACAATCTTAAAAAAAAAATTCCTAAAAATTTAAATTTAATGCTTATTTATTGGATGTTGATGTACATTCCTGTATAGTAGAGAAAAACGCCTCTAAAAAGTTATGGCTCACCCCATTACAGGCTCAGTTCATCAAACATTGTAGTACTCTTCTCAGCTATTTCTTCTTTTTTTTTTTAATGTTTCAAGTTTTTATTTAAATCCTAGTTAGTTAACATATAGTATAATATTAGTTACTGTCAGGTGTAAAATTCAGTGATTTATTCTTTCTGCCTATTTCTAAAGTCAGTCACAGAAGGGCAAATGCTAGATGACTCTGCTTACTTGAGATGTATAAAATAGCCAAACTTATAGAAATAGAAAAGAAAGCTAATTGCCCGAGGCCAGGGAGAGGGGAAAATGGAGAGCTGCTGTTCAATGGATATAGATTCTGTTACATAAGATGCATAAGTTCTAGGTATCTGCTGCATAATATCGTGCCTATAGTTAACCACAATACTATAGTGCACACTTAAAAATGTGTTAAGAAAAAAAATTGTTAAGTGAGTACATCTTCTGTTGTGTTCTTAAATTTTTAATGATTCATTTTATTTACTTTTATAGAAGAGTTTCTGAAATTTACTCTCCCCCACCCCCCACAATGTAAATACCTTGGGATTTATTTGTATTTCCCACCCTTCTCAGTTGCACATATTGAGTTTCAGTTTGTTTGTTGATAACTGATATGAGCTTTCTAACACTGTTCCCTTTAGAATTTTCAAATATTGTATTTATGGCACACAGAGTTTAGGCACTCCATAGTGTATAACACATATATGCTGTGGATACAGAGAGTGAAGCATTGGCCAGCCTCTATGGCAAGGCCTATTAGGGTAGAAGTAATTGGACATGCGTTTCAGAGTTGTATTCTTACCATGCATGTGCAAAAACTCAATCAAGCTTCTTAACTTGAATGTCAACAGGAAAAAAGTGGTTGTATTTAACTAAATCTTAAAATTATGTAAGAATGATGAATAAACTATATGATCAATTCACTAATTTCTTACTACATCATTTCTTTAGTGACTAACATTCCTCTGCCCTTTATCTATTTCTAAAATTATAATGTCTTTAAAAAATGGGATAAAGAATCTGAAGGTTTTCTTCCTGAGCATAAAGGAACAAAAGGAGGTAAGATTATCATGGGTACAATGTGCCCTGTGTGTCTTATGCTAGAGATTACCTCCCAGGATAGAGAGTGCTCACAATACCGGCATCCCTCAAAACTACACATGGAATAAATGAAGAAATAGTACCTAACCGTTGTCCTCTCATCACTGTTTTCAAGTTATTTCAGGTGGCCATTCTTGCTCTGGTAATCTATTGTGTTTTTGACACATTAATACTGTTGATTACAACTTCTTTCACCTTTAATTGTCTTTTGACTGAAATTTAAGAACTTGCTTTCCTTTTTGACCGGGTAGATTGCCCGTCTTTGTTTTCTTATTTTAGCAAGAAGGGTTTATTATTTTTTATTGTTGTTCAAGCTTTTGAGGCATTGCCCCATAGCTTAAATTTTTACGCATTATTTATGGATACTTAGGAAACAATCCATAAGAGACTACAGCAAACATTTCAGTCAATTATCAAAAATGTCTATAAAATTTCAAAGGAAAAAAAAGGCAAGCAAAAAATATAAAATACTTAAAAACTCACCAGAGTAAAACAAACAAACAAACAAAAACACTGTAAGAAGAAATAACCATATTTTCTCATTAGGACATAAATAATGTGGGGACAGCCTAATATTCATAATATGAATGTGTATGACTTCCATGTAGATTTTTATGATTTTTGTAAATTATTACTTCAAATAAGTTTGGGTTAAAGCACCTAATATTTTATAGTTTGTGTGAATTATAGAATTATCAAAATAAAAGTCAAAAATCACTGACTTTTTTCATATTATTTGTGACAAGTAGAAATTATCAATGAAAATGTGTATTTTCACAATAACATTTTGGAGATCAACTGAAATTTTATTAAAAATATACTTTCTAGGGGCATCTGAGTGGTATAGGGGGTTGAGCATGGTTCTCTTGGTTTGGGCTCAGGTTCTGATCTCAGGGTTCTGAGATCAGCACTGTTTCAGGCTCCCGGCTGAGTGTGGAGTCTGCTTAAAACTCTCTCTCTCTTCCTCTGCCCCTCCCTCCAGTGCTCGCTTGTGTGCTCTCTCTGTCTCTAAACTAAATAAATAAATCTTTAACAAATATATATTTTTATATGAATCTGTCTAAATTATAGATATTACCATATATAAATTTTACAATTTATTTAGAATTTTAAAAAAAAGTAACAGTATAGGGAATTTAGAGATGATTTAGATCATGGAGTGGGGGTGAAAGTAAAGATGATAGATCTCAGTCTTATTAGAGATAAAAACATAGTAAGAAAAAAAACTGAAAAATACTCAGGCTGTTGTATTTCTTCACTGAATATCTACTCTTCTAAACTAGACAAAATTGCTGCATGCATTGCTTATCTAAATTTGGGTAATATTCTTTGAATGGTCATAAAAAAAATAAGAGATTTGACAGGATCTATATCATTTCTTTCAAATATAGTTATCCTGGATTTTCATATCTTAATCTGTATAAATCAATATGTAATAAGCTTAATGGCAATAAATCAGCAAGATTCGGGATTCTTCTCACAATTTAGGTTCTTTTAATAGAGACTCTAACAATTGTTAGAAGACACTAGAAACTAAGTGGAGTTGAGGACAAAGGATTTGTGGGAGTAATAAATCAGGAAAAAAATCTTTGCCAAATAGTTTCTTTAAATCTCAATAGATATAAACTAAGTAGTTTATAAAATTCATTCTAGCAAATTAGAGTACCTTGAAAAATAAGATACTGATTCACAAATTCTATATAAATTTCTAGTTTAGTACCTAAAAACAACAACTTCACTAGCAAAGATTTTCAAAGACAATCCAATAAATTCATGTTTGTTGTATAAATAACAGGTCCTTCTTCAAGTTTCACCTCCCTGGGGTAAAATGAGGGTGAAGACAGGTAGATGCTCTGATATAATTGTTCTTCAGCAGACCAGACTATTTCTGTCTATGAACTTGATGGGCTAGCACACACCTTGGACTTTGGCCTAGATGCATAAATTGTTCTAGGGCTGATTGAACTATCTGAGGGAACACTGGGGGGAACTAAAGATAGGAATGGTACCTCATCTCTTCTCTTCTTTGATCAGAGAACCATGTACATTATGGTTTACCTGTCAAGTAGCTATAATCCTAACTTTGAGCAGCACTTAGTTAAGCCTTGTTAAGAATAAATGCTTAATATTTATTGAGTGGGAACTAATCAACTTCTTTCCATGTGATTGTCTCTTCTTTGCTCACCTAAACATATGTACATTTTTTTAAAAAAAATTATTTAAGAGAGAGAGAGGGGCGCCTGGGTGGCTCAGTGGGTTAAGTCACTGCCTTCGGCTCAGGTCACAATCTCAGGGTTCTGGGATAGAGTCCCGCATCGGGCTCTCTGCTCAGCGGAGAGCCTGCTTCCCTTCCTCTCTCTCTGCCTGCCTCTCTTGTGATTTTTCTCTGTCAAATAAATAACATCTTAAAAAAAAAAAAAAGAGAGAGAGAGAGAGGCAGAGGGAGAGGGAGAAGCAGGCTCCCCCCTGAGCAGGGAGCCCAACCTGGGGTGTGCAATCCCAGGACCCTGAGATCATGACCCAAGCTAAAGGCAGATGCTTAACTGACTGAGTCCCCAGGTGCCCAATATATGCACGTTTATATGCACTTATGCATACAGTCTTTCTTCAGCTAGTGTGCTTTCGCCTCTATTGACTACCTTATTAACAAGGGATAAAAAAAACTCTCCTTAAAAATGTCTACTTTAATCATCTTTATTAATCACAACTATGTACACTAGAAAATAGTAGTACTTATATGTGGAAGATATTATTTAGTCTCCAGAAAACATATGTTTCTTGTTGGAATTACAGAGCCCTTGCACAGCCTCTGAGTCTCCTGTGTGTGCCAGCATGCCCAGCACAATGCATAATGCATAATGCTCTCTACCTACTAGGTAAATAACTGCTTAAATGAGTGAAAGAGAATTTAATTAATATAATTTTAACTGAAATATACATACATAAAACAGCAGGAGGGTCAAATTAACCACAACAAAATCAACATTAATAACAGCAGGTAAAAATTTTTGAATTCCTAGTATATGTATCATATCTTACACAGAATATTTTAGATATTTCTAGTAGTTTAAAAAATCAATATTATCACTCCCATTCTACATATAGAGAATTTGATGTTGACTGAGTTAAGATGTTCAGGATCACTGAACAAATAGCAGAACTCTATCATTTCATATCCACTCCTCAACTCTGGAACACTTATAGATAAGTGACCTGGATATTCCTTGAAACTTTCATCAGTGGAGACTTTCTGACTTATGTAATAAGGGCTTAGGTACCTTCAGTACTCTTCCTTTTCCATTCTCCTTTATTTCACTTGCTTAGCACAGAAGAAAAAAAAATTTTTTTCAAACTTCTCTTGATTTTCCCTCCCTCCACTTCTTAAATGACTTTCCCAAAAGATACTGGTGATAAACTGTTCTGTCTTAATGATATATTAATAAGTCTTTAATGAGAAATGAAACATTATAAAGAAATACTGTTATAAATCTTTAAATCCATTAAACTTTTTAGAAAATATGTTCAAAAATGTGATACAATTTCCAACTAGACCTGAATCTCTTTCTTCTAGCATCAACATCTATATAAAATTAAAAAGGCATTCATTTTTAATTTTTTTAGAAGATTATTTTAGAGAGAGAGAGAGTGGGGAGAGGGGCACAGGGAGAAAATCTTCAAGCAGACCCTCTGCTGAGTGCTGAGCCCTGTGTGGAGGCTGGATCTCACAACCCTGAGATCACGATCTGACCTGAAATCAAGAGTCAAAGTCTTACTCAAGTGAGCCACCCAAGTGACCCCAATTTTTTTTCTTTTATGCATTTAGTTATGCTGTCTCACATTATTGTTGTTGCTCTTAATCTTTTTTTAAAGACTCTATTTATTTATTTGTCAGAGACATAGATCACAAGTAGGCAGAGAGGCAGGCAGAGAGAGAGGGGAAGCAGGTTCCTCACTGAATAGAGAGCTCAATGCGGGGTTCAATCCCAGGACCCTGAGACTGCAACCTGAACAGAAGGCAGAGGCTTAATCCACTGAGCCACCCAGGAATCCCTGCTTTTAATCTTTATTACAAAAGCAAAATATTTCAGTCACTGTAGAAATTAAATAGATATTTGTGGGTTTGCCTTAGAATCTTTTTATGGAGAATAACAGTAGACTAACTTATTTCCTGAGCAATGGCAAAAATAAGAGTGTTAACTGTGAATATTAAAATTTTCATACACACACAATCATCACATCAAGGTAATAACATACCTATCATATCTCCAGACACATCAAATTGTATATGTTAAAATGTCCAGTTTTTAAAAATTATTTTACATCTGTTATAATAAAGCTGTTAAGGTAGCATTTTCAAAGTATAGAACATATATTCAGATAAGGGGGACATGAAAATTCTGTCCTAAAGAACAAAAACAAATTAAAAAGCATGAGAGAAAATAAAGAAAAGCTACAAGCAGGGCTTTCTACTACGTTCTCAAAAGAAAACAAATTAGTGTTAAAACTTGAACATTAGCTAAAGGATATGCTCACTAACTGCACCATAAATTTTTAGAGAGATTTTATTTATGTTTAAAAGATTTAGTAGTTGATGGCATGAAGGCTTTTATTTCCCATATTATGGCAGACTAGTTTATTCAGACAAACCATCCTGCTAAAAACAAATAAAAATGCTCAAAGCAAAGTTAAGTTCTTTCTCTCTGAAGAAATAAAACTTCATCCTAAGACTCAAAGTAGTCCAATATTTTTTTCAAGGAAAACCTGAAGCTTAGAATAAAAAATAACAAAGCATGACAAGAGAAAAAAAATTAGTGTCTGAAAACAGACAGTAAACATAGATCTACCAAGTTGTATGTATCAGAATTATCACACACACACACACACACACACACACACACACACACACACACACAAAATAGGCAGCTTGGCTTACTTTGTTCAAATATTTTTAAAAGTTGGGACGCCTGGGTGGCTCAGTGGGTTAGGCCACTGCCTTCGGCTCAGGTCATGATCTCAGCGTGCTAGGATCGAGTCCCGTGTCAGGCTCTCTGCTCGGCAGGGAGCCTGCTTCCCCCCCCCCCCCCCCGCCTGCCTCTCTATCTACTTGTGATCTCTCTCTATCAAATAAATAAAAATTAAAAAAATCTTAAAAAAATATTTTTAAAAGTCTTCAAAATGTCTACCAAAAGACACTAAACACAGTGACCTGGATGATTTGGAGGGTAAAAACATGATAGAAATTGAATAAATTAAGTATTGAATAATCTAAAATAAAAATTCAGAGAAGGGGTTTACAAGCTAATTTAATGTAGCTACTGATACAACAACAATAAAAAAACAAACTAGAAAATAGGGGAGCAAAATGATCTAGAATACAGCAGATAATAAACACTGGAAATATTTCAGATAGTTTGGTAAGATGATGAGTAGGGTAAGAAAGCCTAGTTAGTAAAAGTGAAAGGAGAGCAGCAAGAATAGGTCACAGGCAATACTGAAGAGTTAATGGATGAGAACTTTCCAGAATTTAACAAAAAGCACAGATGGAAAAAGTCCAATGAATCCCAAGCCAGATAAATAAAAGAAATATACATTTAAGCATGACTTAGTGAAACTGAACAAAGAAAAATTCAAAGAGAAAATCTTAAAAGCAAACTTCCTTCAAAGGAGTGATAGTAAGACTGATAGTTCACTTCCTAATAGCAACAATGGAAGCCAGGGTACTGAGGAAGAAAAGTTTCTACCTAGAAATCTATACCACCAAACATATTTTCAGAGATTCACAGGCCTTGCCCTTAGTAAAGGTAGTTTGAAAGGATATCCTTCAAGCAGAAGGAAAGTGATCTCAGAAGAAACACTTGTGACCTAAGAATTGGAACAAAAGTGAATGGGTTACTCTAAAAATAAATCTCAGCAAATGCTAAGTGTATTAAACAATGGTAAGTATGTGTGCAGTTAAAAAGTTGAAATAGAGGGATGCCTGGGTGGCTCAGTGGGTTAACGCCTCTGCCTTTGGCTCAGGTCATGATCCAGGGTCCTGGGATCGAGCTCCACATCAGGCTCTCTGCTCTTTGGGGAGCCTGCTTCCTCCTCTCTCTGCCTCCCTCTCTGCCTACTTGTGATCTCTGTCTGTCAAATAAATAAATAAAATCTTAAAAAAAAGACTTCTAATACACAGATTATCTAAAAAAATTAGTTAACAGTACAGTAAATGGGGGAAAGGAGCAAGATGGCGAAGGAGTAGGAGACTGAAGCATCATCAGGCCCCAGGAGTTTATCTAGATAGTTATCAAACCATTCTGAACACCTACAAACTCAATAAGACATAGAAGAGAAGAAGAGAAGCAATTCTAGGAACAGAAAGGCTACCACTTTCTGGAAGGTAGGATGTGTGGAGAAATAAGTCTGAAATGACGGGAAGATAGACTGCAGGAGGAGGAGCTGGCTCCCAGCAAGTGAGGGAGCAGCAGAACACAAAATTAGAACTTTTAGATTTCTGCTCCACCGAGGGATGTCAACCAGAGGCTAAGAGGGATGTGGAGCCCTGGCGGGGACAGTATGGTCTCAGGAACCTTGGCATTACAGAAAGACTGGGGATGCCTGAGTGTGGCAGATCTCCCAGGTATTGGAGCAAGGAAGCCAGCTACAGAGATGGAACCAAGGAGTGGGCTTTCAGCTTGGGATTACCTTATACTGTGATCCAAGGCACAGTCAGGCCAATGCTCTTGAGCAGGGACCCCTCAAATGGCAGATCTGGAGAGACCCCTACCTTCCTCCTCTTGGAAGATCTTCTGTACTGCTCTACTGGGTTTGAAGATCTCTGGGCCATGCACCAGAGATAGAAATGCTCAGTCACAGGCTGGGTGAGCTGAGTGCAGCCAGAGAGCAGGGAGAAGGGAGGGAATGACTGCTTTTCTCTGGGGTGCATTGAGGATTTGGGCCCTGAGCTCTCAGCTCCCATGGGTCCAGAGATTGGGAGGCCATCATTTTCATTCCCATCCTCCAAAGATGAATGGAAAGTGTTTAAGGAAAAAAAGCTACTGAGAGGAAACCTGAGCAAATTGTTTAGCCTGGCCACTGGCAAGGGCAGTGCAATTCTGCCTTGGACAAAGACATTTGAGAATCACTGCAACAGGCCCCTTCCCCAGAAGACCAGCAAGAACATCCAACCAAGACCAAGTTCACTGGTCAAACAGAACTGCAGAACTTCAGAGCCAGGGTAAAGCAACATAAAGAATTCATGGCTTTTTTCCTATGATTCTTTAGTCTTTCAAAGTTAAATTTTTTAATTTTATTTTCTTCTTATTCTATTATTTAATTTTTCCTCTTTCCTATTTTAATGTTTTTTAAGTATTTTATCTTATCAATACCTTTTTAAAATTCTTTTTAATTTTCACTTATAGTCAATTTTATCACTTCATTGTATTTAGCCTTATTTTTTATATACACATAGGTTTTTTTTTTCTTTAAAATTTTGGGATACAATTTCTTCTAATAGATCAAAATATACCCTAATCTTGTACATGTCATTGTTCTAATCTCCAGTCTGATCACATTCTTTCCTCTTTTTTCTTTTTTTTACCAACTTCTTATCAATTCCTTTTTTAGAATCTTTTAAAGTTTTCATCTTTACAGTCATATTCCATCCCTTCATCATGTTTACCCTTATTTTTGTATATATATGTGTTTTTCTTTCTTTAAGATTTTTGGAGGTAGTTTATTCTAACAGAGCAAAATACACCCAAAATCAAATGTGTTGTTCTGTTCTGTTTACCAGTCTAACACAGATAGATAGACAGATAGATATATGTTTTTTTTTATTTTTATATATATTGATTTTTCTTCCCATTCTTCTCCCCCCAGTATTGGATCTCTCCTGATTTGGTTAGCATATATTTTTCTGGGATCATTGCTACCCTTTTAGTATTTTGTTCTCTCATTCATCTATTCTTACCTTGATAAAACGACAAGGAATTAAAAACTCACCACAAAAAACAAACAAACAAAAACAAAAACAACAACAACAAAAAAGCAGTACCGAAGGCTAGGGACCTAATCAATACAGACATTATTAAGATCTCAGAACTAGAGTTCAGAATGACAACTATCAAGGTGCTGGCTGGGCCTGAAAAAATCATGGTAGATATTAGAGAATCACTTTCTGGAGAAATACAATCCCTTTCTAGAAAAATAAAAGAACTAAAATCTAACCAAGCTGAAATCAAAACAGCTATTAATGAGGTACAATCCAAAATGGAGGCTCTTACTACTAGGATAAATGAGGCAGAAGAGACAGTTAGTAATATAAAAGACCATATGATGGAGAATAAAGAAGCTGAGCAGAAGAGAGACAAACAACTACTGGCCCACAAGGGGAGAACTTGAGAGATAGGTGATATTGTAAGATGAAACAATATTAGAATAATTGGGACCCCAGAAGAAGTAAGAGAGAGGGGGGCAGAAGTTATATTGGAGCAAATTATAGTAGAAAATTTCCCTATTATGCCAAAGGAAACAAGTATCAAAATCCAGAAGGCACAGAGAATCTCACACAAAATCAATAAAAATAGGACTACATCATGTCATCTAATAGTAAAATGTACAAATCTTAGTGACAAAGAGAAAATCCTGAAAACAGCTCAAGACAAGAGGTCTGATACATAAAATGGTAGAAACATTAGATGGCAGCAGATTTATCCACAGAGACCAGGCAGGCCAGAAAAGACTGGCATAATATATTCAGAGCACTAAACGAGATAAATATGCAGCCAAAAATATTATATACTGCTAGGCTATCGTTGAAAATAGAAGGAGAGATAAAAAGCTTCCAGGACAAACAAAAACTAAAAGAATTTGCAAACATCAAACCAGCCTTACAGGAAATATTGAAAAGGGTCCTCTAAGCAAAGAGAGAGATTAAAAATAGTAGACTAGAAAGGAACAGAGACAATAAACAGTAACAATCAATGTACAGGCAATACAATGGCACTAAATTCACACCTTTCAATACTTACCCTGAATGCAAATGGGCTAAATACCCCAATCAAAAGACACAGGGTATCACAATGGATAAAATACAAAAACCCATTGACATGCTGTCTACAAGAAACTCATTTTAGACCCAAAGACACCTCCAGATTTAAAGTAAGGGGGCAGAAAAAAGTTTTTACCCTGCTAATGGACATCAAAACAAACCTGGGGTGGCAATCCTTATATCAGAACAATTAGATTTTAAGCCAAAGGGTATAATAAGAGATGAAGAATCTCTTCATAGCTAAAGGGTCTGTCCAACAAGATCTAAAAATTTTCAATATCTCTGCCCCTAACATGGGAGAAGCCAATTATACAAACCAATTAATAACAAAAATCAAAGAAACACATTAACAATAATACAATAACAGGAGGGGACTTTAACATCCCCCTCACTGAAATGGACAGATCAATTAAGGAAAACATCAAAAAGGAAGTAAAGGCTTTAAATGACACACTGGACCAGATGGACATCACAGATATATTTAGAACATGCCAGCCCAAAACAACAGAATACACATTCTCCTCTAGTTCACCTGGAACATTTCTCCAGAATAGGTCACATCCTGGGTCACATATCAGGTCTCAACCAGTAGCAAAAGACTGGGATCATTCTCTGCATATTTTTAGACCACAATGCTCTGAAGCTAGACCTAAATTACAAGAGGAAAGTTGGAAAGAACTCAAATCCATGGAGGCTAAAGAGCATCCTACTAAAGAATGAATGGTCAACCAGGAAAGGAAAGAAGAAAAAATTTGTGGAAACAAATGAAAATGAAAACACAACTATTTGAAATCTCTGGGACACAACAAAGGCATTTCTGAGAGGAAAGAATATAACAATACAAGCCTTCCTCAAGAATAAGAAAGGTGTCAAATACACAATGTAATCCTACACCTAAAGGAACTGGAGAAAGAACAGCAAAGAAAGCCTATACCCAGCAGGAGAAGAGAAATAATAAAGATTAGGGCAGAAATTGATGAAACAGAAACCAAAAGAACAGTAGAACATATCAATGAAACTAGGAGCTGGTTCCTTGAAATAATTAAGAAGATTGATAAACCCCTGGCCAGACTTATCCAAAAGAAAAGAGAAAGGACCCAAGTTAAGAAAACCATGAATAAAAGAGGAGAGAGTGTAACGAATTCCAAAGAAATACAAACAATTATAAGAACCTATTATGAGCAACTATATGCCAGCAAATTTGATAATCTGAAAGAAATGGATGCATTCCTAGAGACATATAAACTACCAAAACTGAACCAGGAAGAAATAGAAAATCTGAACCTATAACCAGTGAGGAGATTGAAGCAGTCAACAAAAATCTCCCAGCAAATAAGAGCCCAGGGCAGGATGGCTTCCCAGGAGAATTCTACCAAACATTTAAAGAAGAATTAATAGCTATTCTCCTGAAACTCTTCCAAAAAACACAAATGGAAGGAAAACTTCCAAACTCATTTTATGAGGCCAGCATTACCTAGATCCCCAAAGCAGACAAGGATGCATCAAAAAGGAGAATGATAGACTAATACCCTTGATGAACCCTGATGCAAAAATTCTCACCAAAATACGAACCAATAGGATCCAACAGTACATTAAAAGGATTATTCACCACGACCAAGTGGGATTTATTCCTGGGCTGCAAGTTTGGTTCAACATCCATAAATCAATAATTGTGATATAATACACTAATAAAAGAAAGAAGAAGAACCATACAATACTCTCAGTAGATGCTGAAAAAACATTTTACAAAGTACAGCATCTTTTTTTGATTGAAACTCTTCACAGTGTAGGGATAAAGGGTACATACCTCAATATCATCAACGTCATCTATGAAAAACCCACAGTGAATATCATTTTCAATGGAGAAGAAACTAAGAGCTTTCTGCCTAAGGTCAGGAACATGGCAGGGATGTCCACTATCACCACTGCTATTCAACATAGTACTAGAAGTCCTAGCCTCAGCAGTCAGAAAACAAAAAGAAATTAAAGGCATCTGAATTGGCAAAGAAGAACTCAAACCCAGATGATATGATACTTTAAGTGGAAAATCCAAAAGATTCCAGTTCAAAACTGCTAGGATTTATAAAGGAATTCAGTAAAATGTCAGGATACAAAATCAATGCACAGAAATCAGTTGCATTTTTATACACCAACAGCAAGACAGAAGTAACAGAATTTAAGGAGTTGATCCCATTTACAATTACAATTACCCAAAACCATAACATACCTAGGAATAATCCTTGCCAAAGAAGCAAAGAATCTTTACTCAGAAAACTACAAATTACTCATGAAAGAAATTGAGGAATAAACAAAGATCCCATGCTCAGGGATTGGAAGAACAGGTATTGTGAAAATGCCTATGCTACCTCAAGCAATCTACACATTAAATGCAATCCCTATCAAAATACCATGAATTTTTTTTCCAAATAAATGGAACAAATAATCCTAAAATTTATATGGAATCAAAAAGATCACAAATAGCCAGAGGAATATTGAAAAAGAAAACCAAAGATGGTGACATCACAATTCCAGACTTCAAGCTCTATTACAAAATATAATAATCAAGACAGTATGGTATTGGCACAAAAAGGGACACATAGATCCATGGAACAGAACAGAGAGTCCAGAAATAGACCCTCAACTCTACGGTCAACTAATCTTTGACAAAGGAGTAAAGAATGTCCAATGGAAAAAAAGACATTCTCTTCAACAAATGCTGTTGGGGAATTTGGACATCTACATGCAGAAGAATGAAACTGGATCATTTCTTTATACTGCACACAAAAATAGACTCAAAATGGATGCAAGACCTCAATGTGAGAGAGGAATCCATCAAAATCCTTGAGGAGAACATAGGCAGCAACCTCTTTGACCTCAGCCACAGCAACTTCTTCCTAGAAACATCACCAAAGGCAAGGGGAGGAAGGGCAAAAATGAATGACTGGGACTTCATCAAGATCAAAAGCTTTTGCACAGCAAAGGAAACAGAGTCAACAAAACTGAAAGACTACTGACAGAATGGGAGAAGATATTCGCAAATGTCATTTCAGATAAAGGGCTAGTATCCAAAATCTATGAAGAACTTCTCAAATGCAACACCCAAAGTACAAATAATCCAGTCAAGAAATAGGCAGAAGACATGAACAGACATTTCTGCAAACATTTCTGCAAAGAAGATATCCAGATGGCCAACAGACACATGAAAAAGTGCTCCACATCACTTGGACTCAGGGAAGTACAAATCAAAACCACAGTGAGATACCACCTCACATCAGTCAGAATGGCTAAAATTAACAAGTCAGGAAATGACAGATATTAGAGAGGATGTGAAGAAAGGGGAACCCTCCTACACTGTTGGTGGGTATGCAAGCTGGTGCAGTCACTCCTGGAAACAGTATGGAGGGTCCTCAAAAAGTTGAACATAGAGCTGCCCTATGAGCCAGCAATCACACTACTGGGTATTTACACTACATTTACAAATGTAGTGATCCAAACGGGCATGTGCACCCGAATGTTTATAGCAGCAATGTCCATAATAGCCAAACTATGGAGAAAACCTAGATGTCCATCAACAGATGAATGGATAAAGAAGATGTGGTATAAATTTACAATGGAATACTATGCAGCCATCAAAAGAGATGCAATTTTGCCAAGAAGGTATTAGGTTGAGTGAAATAATTCAATCACAGAATAAAAATTATTATATGATCTATCTGT
Source organism: Meles meles (assembly GCF_922984935.1). Classification (NCBI taxonomy): domain Eukaryota; kingdom Metazoa; phylum Chordata; class Mammalia; order Carnivora; family Mustelidae; genus Meles; species Meles meles. Next base: position 96,636,749 of record NC_060071.1, on the reverse strand, counting down.
TATGAGGTATTTGAGAGGCAGGGCAGTGGGTTGTATGTGGTAGGGATAGAAAAATGAAATAATATGGGATATGGAGGAGGCAAACTATAGGAGACTCTTAATTTCAGGAAACAAACTGAGGGCGGCTGGAGGAGAGGAGGGTGTGAGGGATGGGGTGGCTGAGTTATGGACATTGGGGAGAGTATGTGCTATGGTGAGTGCTATGAAATGTGTAAGCCTGATGATTCATGGACCAATACCCCTGGGGCAAAAATTAACATTATATGTTAATTAAAAAAAAGAGTATAGTAAGTGGTATTAAAGTTTTCCTTTTGTAAAGAAATAATGGACTCAAAGTATTGTCAGTTATTAGGTTTTAATGAATTATGTAGTACATATGTAGTCATCTTCATATAGTTAATATTGCAATATGCAAGTGCATTTTCTATTTTTTCAAATTATACTAAATGCCTTCTTGGGGCACCTGGGTGGCTGTCAGTTAAGCATCTGCCTTCAGCAGAGTCCTGTGTTGGGTTCCTTGCTCAGTGGGGAGCTTGATTCTCCTTCTCCTTCTATCCTTCCCTCCTTCACCCTTTCTCTCTCCCTCTCTTGTCTCTCAAATAAGTAAATAAATAAAACCTTCAAAAATAAATAAATAATAAATAAATAAGTCCCTTCTTTCCTCCCTCCCACACAAATATTGCTAATAAGTGCCAAAGAACCTAAAATTGTGTTTCTAAATTCAAGTAGCTAAATTCTCTTATATAGGAATATTTAATTCTCTATAGTAAATATATAGAAGAAATGTTTCCTTGTTTATATGACATATATTTTCTTCAAAATAAAATTTTATGCATAGGATAAGAGGTACTTTTGAATAATGATTAGACATTCTAAAATGTGATTTGTAATTATAGTTTTTACTTTCCTACTATTGTTAGTGAGAAATTATGGGTAAGCCTATATGCAGTTATAAACAAAGTCTTAGAAGTATATTCATGCATAAAAATTTTTCAGAATATTTGAAAGGAATATTTTTCTCTATATAATATTTTAATAATAGCTTTTAAATGTAGTACTTATTCATCTCTTCATTTTATCATAATGCTAAAACAATGAATTTGCTCACAATGATCTATATCATTATAAATTAATGTTGGATTTACCATATTCAGTTAATAAAAATACAAAGGGGAAAATATTTCTTGTTAAAATTAAAACTGGTAACAGTTTCTGCCTTCTAATGTTGGTTCATAATTCATATTCATAGAAAAAAGAATTTTGCTGTTGCTTTCTTCCTCTTACAGTTATTTGTGGAAAAGGAAAAAAAAAGGGTGAGATCCTGAATAGATGACTATCCTTTAGGAGAAAACGTGCATGAGTTTTGGCTATTCTTAGGGAGGCTAAGGACTCCTGTGGGGCAGGGTTCCTGCAAAAGCCAACAGAATGAGCCTACAGAGAGACTGAGAAGTGCTCCACAGGAAAATCAAGTGGTTTAGCTTCAGTATTTAAATTACCTTTGAACTGCTATCCTACCAGTGAAACAGAAGGAGTAAAGTAAAGCCAACTGAGTATTTACTTTAAAGTCCAGCTGGCATTAAATTTCTGTTCACACTACTTTTTTTTTTTTACTAAGTAATATTAAGCATATGATTTAATTTAATTGGCCCTCAGCTTTTCTATCTATAAAAGTCGTTTACTATATCATATATTCTTATAGAAATACTAATAAAAAATGTATGTTGAAAAGTGTGCAACAAATTTAGCATTTTATAGACATTAATTTGCCCCCCCCCACTTCCCTGGGTGCTAATAGAGTTAAAATTTAAATTCTATATGAACTTGAATGATTGCCTGAGTAAGTCAGTGACTGTGAGTCACTTGGCAGGCTCTGCTCCAACCTATGCAGTCTCTTGCCACAATCCCTCTGGAATTCACTGATGCCCCATAAACTTGACATGCATAGTTGGCACAGTAACTAATACCTATTAATTAATAATTTATTAAGTGACAGCTCTTTGTTCCGCATTACTGTGTGTTACATGAAGAATGCAAAATAAGCAAAATCATCATTGCCTATCCTTCAAGTTGCTCAGATACAAACTGCAGTCTCAGGAAATATTTTAATAACAGAACAAATTGGAATCTGATTATAAAAGTAGTGATATCTTCTGTTTCATAGTTTCACCACTTGGCTGAACTTATTAAACTGAAAATTTTAAACTTGTGAACATATAAAAGTTTGAAAGAAGACCTAATATTTGTTCATTTTGTCAGTCAGTCATATACATCTTTCCAGAATATTTTCTCAGATAATCTTTTCAAAAACCGTTGTCTAAAGTCTAGTTTTTAATGATCTCTTCCATTGATTTCTAATAGGTACAGATGAATAAATTCTTTGCAAAAAAGAAGGGATGAGACTATTGAGATTAATGACGGTGGTTACTCATCAGGATAGGTTTTGCTCTTCTGTTAGTCATTGTTCAATTTTACACAGCACATTATCAAAAGCAAAACAGGTTAGTTTCTGGATAAGTCTGGCAGATAGAAGTTAATCATAAAAAATGTTTTTTTCTCAATATGAAATAAAACATTATTTTAATAATATGCTGAGTATTATATGGAACCATAATATTCTAATATTATTTTTAGATTATTTATAATTTATTACCACAAACTTAATCTAATACTGTATTTCCCTAAAGAATTTTAGAAATACACTTTCATAAAAATAATATTAATGTGATCTTAGTTCTGCTTAAAAATGTTACATCTATATTAACTCTCAGATATAATGTATGGTCCTGCCAAGAAGGAACTTAGAGTTTTCTAGGAAGGACAGACACATGCAATAATGGAAGCATTCAAGTTACAGGAGTATTAAAGAAGTGAGAGATATTTTTACGTAGGGAATGAAGGAATTGCAGAACAGTATTACTGAAAGCAGAACAGCAGGGATAATTACTGCTCTGAGTTTTGAAATATAGCAGCAGTTTACTAGGACTTCATAGGCTGGTGTTGGAATGTGCTAGACACATGGCACTATGTATACAAAGACATGGCTAAATTAAATACCATGGCATGTGTACTGGGAAATAAAATGTTATTTTTTTGGAGCACTAGGTGTATATGGACCTATACATGAAAAGAACATAGCATAGGTGATGTAAAGAGGAATTTGATCATAAAAGGCCTTGAATATTTCCATCCATATTAAGGAATTCTATCTTAATTTGTTAAATCAATGGTTCTCATATTTCTAAGTGCATAATACCTTGAACTTCCTATTAAAAATGTAGATTCCTGAGAGCTCTGCTACCACCAGCTTTTCTTCCTATTTGACTTATTTTATTTGATAGAGAATGCAGACTTAGCATTTTTATGATTTGCACTGGGATAAACTGTTTTAAGCACTGAAAACCTCTTGACAGCTGCTATGTGGGGAAACGGTATGATCACATTTCTAGCTTTTAGGTATAATTTGAGAACACTGAGACCAGGCTAGACTATTTAGGAAGCTATTGGAAAAATACAGATGAGCAATGACGAAGTTTTACAATATAATAGCGATTTTTGTCAAAGGCAGCAATGCAGTGTATTTGGAAATGACAATCAGTTTAATAATGGTTAATAAATAGATCACTTTAATAAATGGTTATCACTAAGTAAAAAGATCTCTTATTTCTTACATACAGAAAATTTCTATCTCACATCAAATACAAAAATTCCAGTTGTATAGGAAACCTAAATATGATAGAACAATAAAGCTTCGAAAGAATAACTTTGTAACTTTGGTCTTAGAACAGATTTTTAAGATTGTGTACTGAGCCACCCAGTTGCCCTGAGACTGTCTTTTTTCACTGTATATTTTTTCCTGTTTTGTCAAAGATTATTTGACCATAGAGTTGAGGGTCCATATCTGGGCTCTCTACTCTGTTCCACTGGTCTACTTGTCTGTTTTTATGCCAGTACCACACTGTCTTGGTGATCACAGCTTTGTAGTAAACCTTGAAATCAGGCAACGTGATGCCCCCAGTTTTGTTTTTGTTTTTCAACATTTCCTTAGCAATTTGGGGTCTCTTCTGATTCCATACAGATTTTAGGATTCTTTGTTCCAGCTCTTTGAAAAATACTGGTGGAATTTTGATAGGAATGGCATTAAAAGTATAGATTGCTCTAGGCAGTATAGACATTTTAATAATGTTTATTCTTCCATTCCAAGAGCATGGAATGGCCTTCCATCTTTTTGTGTCTTCTTCAATTTCTTTCATGAGTGTTCTGTAGTTCCTTGAGTACAGATCCTTTACCTCTTTGGTTAGGTTTATTCTCAGGTATCTCATGGTTCTTGGTTCTATAGTAAATGGAATCGATTCTCTAATTTCCCTTTCTGTATTTTCATTGTTAGTGTATAAGAAAGCCACTGATTTCTGTACATTGACTTTGTATCCTACCACGTTACTGAATTGCTGTATGAGTTCTAGTAGTTTGGGGGTGGAGTCTTTGGGGTTTTCCATATAAAGAATCATGTCATCTGCGAAGAGAGAGAGTTTGACTTCTTCCTTGCCAATTTGGATACCTTTTATTTCTCTTTGTTGTCTGACTGCTGTTGCTAGGACTTCTAATACTATGTTGAACAAGAGTGGTGAGAGTGGGCATCCTTGTCGTGTTCCTGATCTCAATGGGAAGCCTGCAAGCTTTTTCCCATTGAGGATGATATTTGCTGTGGGTCTTTCATAGATAGATTTTTTTTCCCATTTTATTTATTTTTTCAGCTTAACAGTATTCATTCTTTTGGCACAACACCCAGTGCTCCATGCAAAACGTGCCCTCCCCATTACCCACCACCTGTTCCCCCAACCTCCCACCCCTGACCCTTCAAAACCCTCAGGTAGTTTTTCAGAGTCCATAGCCTCTTATGGTTCGCCTCCCCTTCCAATTTTTTTTTTTAATAAACATATAATGTATTTTTATCCCCAGAGGTACAGGTCTGTGAATCGCCAGGTTTACACACTTCACAGCACTCACGATAGCACTTACCCTCCCCAATGTCCATAGCCCCCTCCCCCTCTCCCAATCCCACCTCCCCCCAGCAACCCCCAGTTTCTTTTGTGAGATTAAGAGTCATTTATGGTTTGTCTCCCTCCCAATCCCATCTTGTTTTATTTATTCTTCTCCTATCCCCCTAGCCCCCCATGTTGCTTCTCCATGTCCTCATATCAGGGAGATCATATGATAGTTGTCTTTCTCCAATTGACTTATTTCACTAAGCATGATAACCTCTAGTTCCATCCACGTCGTCGCAAATGGCATGATTTCATTTCTTTTGATGGCTGCATAGTATTCCATTGTGTATATATACCACCTCTTCTTTATCCATTCATCTGTTGATGGGCATCTAGGTTCTTTCCATAGTTTGGCTATTGTAGACATTGCTGCTATAAACATTCGGGTACGCGTGCCCCTTTGGATCACTATGTTTGTATCTTTAGGGTAAATACCCAGTAGTGCAATTGCTGGGTCATAGGGTAGTTCTATTTTCAACATTTTGAGGAACCTCCATGCTGTTTTCCAGAGTGGTTGCACCAGCTTGCATTCCCACCAACAGTGGAGGAGGGTTCCCCTTTCTCCGCATCCTCGCCAGCATCTGTCATTTCCTGACTTGTTAATTTTAGCCATTCTGACTGGTGTGAGGTGATATCTCATTGTGGTTTTGATTTGTATTTCCCTGATGCCGAGTGACGTGGAGCACTTTTTCATGTGTCTGTTGGCCATCTGGATGTCTTCTTTGCAGAAATGTCTGTTCATGTCCTCTGCCCATTTCTTGATTGGATTGTTTGTTCTTTGGGTGTTGAGTTTGCTAAGTTCCTTATAGATTTTGGATACTAGCCCTTTATCTGATATGTCGTTTGCAAATATCCTCTCCCATTCTGTCAGCTGTCTTTTGGTTTTGTTAACTGTTTCCTTTGCTGTGCAAAAGCTTTTGATCTTGATGAAATCCCAATAGTTCATTTTTGCCCTTGCTTCCCTTGCCTTTGCCGTTGTTCCTAGGAAGATGTTGCTACGGCTGAGGTCGAAGAGGTTGCTGCCTGCATTCTCCTCAAGGATTTTGATGGATTCCTTTCTCACATTGAGGTCCTTCATCCATTTTGAGTCTATTTTCGTGTGTGGTGTAAGGAAGTGGTCCAATTTCATTTTTCTGCATGTGGCTGTCCAATTTTCCCAGCACCATTTATTGAAGAGGCTGTCTTTTTTCCATTGGACATTCTTTCCTGCTTTGTCGAAGATTAGTTGACCATAGAGTTGAGGGTCGATTTCTGGGCTCTCTATTCTGTTCCACTGATCTATGTGACTGTTTTTGTGCCAGTACCATGCTGTCTTGATAATGACAGCTTTGTAATAGAGCTTGAAGTCCGGAATTGTGATGCCACCAACTTTGGCTTTCTTTTTCAATATTCCTTTGGCTATTCGAGGTATTTTCTGGTTCCATATAAATTTTAGGATTATTTGTTCCATTTCTTTGAAAAAAATGGATGGTATTTTGATATGGATTGCATTAAATGTGTAGATTGCTTTAGGTAGCATGGACATTTTCACAATATTTATTCTTCCAATCCAGGAGCATGGAACATTTTTCCATTTTTTTGTGTCTTCCTCAATTTCTTTCATGAGTACTTTATAATTTTCTGTGTATAGATTCTTGGTCTCTTTGGTTAGGTTTATTCCTAGGTATCTTATAGTTTTGGGTACAATTGTAAATGGGATTGACTCCTTAATTTCTCTTTCTTCAGTCTTGTTGTTGGTGTACAGAAATGCAACTGATTTCTGTGCATTGATTTTATATCCTGACACTTTACTGAATTCCTGGACAAGTTCTAGCAGTTTTGGAGTGGAGTCTTTTGGGTTTTCCACATATAGTATCATATCATCTGCGAAGAGTGATAGTTTGACTTCTTCTTTACCAATTTGGATGCCTTTAATTTCTTTTTGTTGTCTGATTGCTGAGGCTAGGACTTCTAGTACTATGTTCAATAGCAGTTGTGATAGTGGACATCCCTGCCTTGTTCCTGACCTTAACGGAAAAGCTTTCAGTTTTTCTCCATTGAGAATGATATTTGCGGTGGGTTTTTCATAAATGGCTTTGATAATATTGAGGTATGTGCCCTCTATCCCCGCACTTTGAAGAGTTTTGATCAGGAAGGGATGCTGTACTTTGTCAAATGCTTTTTCAGCATCTATTGAGAGTATCATATGGTTCTTGTTCTTTCTTTTATTAATGTGTTCTATCACATTGATTGATTTGCGGATGTTGAACCAACCCTGCAGCCCTGGAATAAATCCCACTTGATCGTGGTGAATAATCCTTTTAATGTACTGTTGAATCCTACTGGCTAGTATTTTGGCGAGAATTTTTGCATCTGTGCTCATCAAGGATATTGGTCTGTAGTTCTCTTTTTTGGTGGGATCCTTGTCTGGTTTTGGGATCAAGGTGATACTGGCCTCATAAAATGAGTTTGGAAGTTTTCCTTCCATTTCTATTTTTTGGAACAGTTTCAGGAGAATAGGAATTAGTTCTTATTTAAATGTTTGGTAGAATTCCCCTGGGAAGCCGTCTGGCCCTGGGCTTTTGTTTGTTTGGAGATTTTTGATGACTGTTTCAATCTCCTTACTGGTTATAGGCCTGTTCAGGTTTTCTATTTCTTCCTGGTTCAGTTGTGGTAGTTTATATGTCTCTAGGAATGCATCCATTTCTTCCAGATTGGCCAATTTGTTGGCGTAGAGTTGCTCATAGTATGTTCTTATAACTGTCTGTATTTCTTTGGTGTTAGTTGTGATCTCTCCTCTTTCATTCATGATTTTATTGATTTGGGTCCTTTCTCTTTTCTTTCTGATGAGTCTGGCCAGGGGTTTATCAATCTTATTGATTCTTTCAAAGAACCAGCTCCTAGTTTCATTGATTTTTTCTATTGTTTTTTTTGGTTTCTATTTCATTGATTTCTGCTCTGATCTTTATGATTTCTCTTCTCCTGCTGGGTTTAGGGTTTCTTTCTTGTTCTTTCTCCAGCTCCTTTACGTGTAGGGTTAGGTTGTGTACTTGAGACCTTTCTTGTTTCTTGAGAAAGGCTTGTACCGCTATATATTTTCCTCTCAGGACTGCCTTTGCTGTGTCCCACAGATTTTGAACTGTTGTGTTTTCATTATCATTTGTTTCCATGAATTTTTTCAATTCTTCTTTAATTTCCTGGTTGACCCATTCATTCTTTAGAAGGATGCTGTTTAGTCTCCATGTATTTGGGTTCTTTCCAGCTTTCCTCTTGTGATTGAGTTCTAGCTTCAGAGCATTGTGGTCTGAAAATATGCAGGGAATAATCCTAATCTTTTGATACCGGTTGAGACCTGATTTGTGACCCAGGATGTGATCTATTCTGGAGAAGGTTCCATGTGCAGTAGAGAAGAATGTGTATTCTGTTGCTTTGGGATGAAATGTTCTGAATAGATCTGTGATGTCCATCTGGTCCAGTGTGTCATTTAAGGCCTTTATTTCCTTGTTGATCTTTGGCTTGGATGATCTGTCCACTTCAGTGAGGGGAGTGTTAAAGTCCCCTACTATTATTGTATTATTATTGATGTGTTTCTTTGATTTTGTTACTAATTGGTTGATATAGTTGGCTGCTCCCACGTTAGGGGCATAGATATTTAAAATTGTTAGATCTTCTTGTTGGACAGACCCTTTGAGTAGGATATAGTGTCCTTCCTCATCTCTTATTATAGTCTTTGGCTTGAAATCTAATTGATCTAATATAAGGATTGCCACCCCAGCTTTCTTCTGATGCCCATTAGCATGGTAAATTGTTTTCCACCCCCTCACTTTAAATCTGGAGGTGTCTTCGCGTCTAAAATGAGTTTCTTGTAGGCAACATACTGATGGGTTTTGTTTTTTTATCCATTCTGATACTCTGTGTCTTTTGATTGGGGCATTTAGCCCATTAACATTCAGGGTAACTATTGAGAGATATGAATTTAGTGCCATTATTAGCCTGTAAGGTGACTGTTACTGTATATTGTCTCTGCACCTTTCTGATCTACTACTTTTAGGCTCTCTCTTTGCTTAGAGGACCCCTTTCAATATTTCCTGTAGGGCTGGTTTGGTGTTTGCAAATTCTTTCAGTTTTTGTTTGTCCTGGAAGCTTTTTATCTCTCCTTCTATTTTCAATGATAGCCTAGCTGGATAGAGTATTCTTGGCTGCATGTTTTTCTCGTTTAGTGCTCTGAATATATCATGCCAGCTCTTTCTGGCCTGCCAGGTCTCTGTGGATAAGTCTGCCGCCAATCTAATATTTTTACCATTGTATGTTACAGACTTCTTTTCTCGGGCTGCTTTCAGGATTTTCTCTTTGTCACTAAGACTTGTAAATTTTACTATTAGGTGACGGGGTGTGGACCTATTCTTGTTGACTTTGAGGGGGGTTCTCTGCATCTCCTGGATTTTGATGCTTGTTCCCTTTGCCATATTAGGGAAATTCTCTCCAATGATTCTCTCCAATAGACCTTCTGCTCCACTCTCTGTTTCTTCTTCTTCTGGAATCCCAATTATTCTAAGTTGTTTCGTCTTATGGTGTCACTTATCTCTCGAATTCTCCCCTCATGGTCCAGTAGCTGTTTGTCCCTCTTTTGCTCGGCTTCCTTATTCTCTGTCATTTGGTCTTCTATATCACTAATTCTTTCTTCTGCCTCATTGATCCTAGCAGTGAGAGCCTCCATTTTTGATTGCACCTCATTAATAGCTTTTTTGATTTCAACTTGGTTAAATTTTAGTTCTTTAATTTCTCCAGAAAGGGCTTTAATATCTCCAGAGAGGGTTTCTCTAATATCTTCCATGCCTTTTTCGAGCCCGGCTAGAATGTTCAGAATCATCATTCTGAACTCTTGATCTGACATATTACCAATGTCTGTGTTGATTAGGTCCCTAGCCTTCGGTACTGTCTCTTGTTCTTTTGTTTGTGGTGATTTTTTCCGCCTTGTCATTTTGTCCAGATAAGAGGATATGAAGGAGCAAATAAACTACTAAAAGGGTGGCAAAGACCCCAGAAAAATGCGCTGTAACCAAATCAGAAGAGACCCCTAATTGTGGGGGGGAGAAAGGGGATAAAAACAGGTTCTGAAAAAAAAAAGAAAAAAAAAAGAAAAAAATTTAAAAAATAAAAAAAATAAAAAAATATAAAAAAGAAAGAAAAAATATATATATTTAGATGAACTAGTCAAAAAACGTTAAAAAAGAAAAGGGTAAAAGTTTTAAAAAATTTAGTAGAAGAAGAAAAAAGAAAAAAGAAAAAAAAATTGAAAAAAGAAAAAAAAAATTGAAGTAGCCGCAAGACTAAAGAATCATGGGGAGAAAGCCATGAGTTCCGTGCTTTGCTTTCTCCTCCTCTGGAATTGCTCTGCTGTCTTAGGAATGAACCTGCTTTCTCCTTGATAGATGAACTTCTTCCTGGCTGGATATTTTGTTGATCTTCTGGGGGAGGGGCCTGTTATAATGACTCTCAAGTGTCTTTGCCCGAGGCGGGATTGCACCACCCTTACCGGTGGCCGGACTAAGTAATCGGCTCGGGTTCGCTTTTGGGAGCTTCTGTTCCCTGAACGCTTTCCATAGAGTTCTGGAGGACGGGAATGAAAATGGCGGCCTCCTAGTCTCCGGCCCAGAGGAGCCGAGAGCCTGGGGCCCCACTCCTCAGTGCACCCCCAGAGGACAGCACCCAATCACTCCCGTATCCCCAGCCTCTAGCCGCGCTCCGAGCTCACCCAGCCCGCGACCAGTTCAAGGTAACCCCGAGCTGAGAGTTCATTCCTCGGCTCTGTCTCTGCAGCCGGCTTCTCCGTTCTAATACCTGCGAGCTCTCCGACACTCTGACACCCCCAATCCTTCTGTGACCCTGCGGGGCCTGGGGCCACGCTGACCCCGCGTGGGCTTCACCCTGGTTTAGCCTCTGGAGCAATGTCCCTCAGTGGAACAGACTTTTAAAAGTCCTGATTTTGTGCTCCGTTGCTCCGCCGCTTGCCGGGAGCTGGCCCCTCCCCCCGCGGTCTATCTTCCCGTCATTTTAGATTCACTTCTCCGCCAGTCCTACCTTTCAGAAAGTGGTTGATTTTCTGTTTCTAGAGTTGCTGTTCTTCTTCTCTTCGCTCTCCCCTTGGATTTGTAGGTGTTTGCCATGTTTAGATAAGCTATTGAGCTGATCTCCTGCTACCTGATGTAGTCTCAAGCTGCTACTTCTCTGCCGTCTTGACTCCTCCCTCATAGATAGATTTTATGAAGTTCAGGAATGTTCCCTCTATCCCTATACTTTGAAGCGTTTTCATCAGGAATGGATGATGGATTTTGTCAAATGCATTTTCTGCAACAATGGAGCAGACCATGTGGTTCTTCTCTCTTCTCTTATTGATTTGTTCTATCACATTGATTGATTTGTGAATGTTGAACCATCCTTGTAACCCATGGATGAATCCCACCTGGTCATGGTTGATAATCTTTTCAATGTGCTGTTGGATCCTGTTTGCTAGGATCTTGTTGAGAATCTTAGCATCCATATTCATCAGTGATATTAGTCTGAAAGTCTCCTTTTTGGTAGGGTCTTTGCCTGGTTTGGGGATCACGGTAATGCTGGCTTCATAAAAAGAGTCTGGAAGTTTTCCTTCTGCTTCAATTTTAGGAAATAGCTTCAGGAGAATAGGTGTTATTTCTTCTTTGAAAGTTTGGTAGAATTCCCCAGGGAATCCATCAGGTCCTGGGCTTTTGTTTTTTGGGAGGTTTTTGATCACTGCTTCAATCTCATTGCTGGATATCAGTCTATTCAGGTTGTCAATTTCTTCCTGGTTTAGTTTTGTGAGTTTATAGTTTTCCAGGAATGCATCCATTTCATCTAGGTTGCTTAGCTTATTTGCATATAACTGTTGGTAATAATTTCTGATGATTGTTTCTATTTCCTTGGTGTTAGTTGTGATATCTCCCTTTTCATTCATAATTTCATTAATTTGGGCTTTTTCTCTTTTCTTTTGGATAGTGTGGCCAATGGTTTATCGATCTTATTGATTCTTTCAAAAAACCAGCTTCTAGTTTCATTGATACGATCTACTGTATCTCTTGTTTCTACCTCATTGATCTCTGCTCTAATCTTGATTATTTCCCTTCTTGCATGTGGAGTTGGTTTGATTTGTTGTTGATTCTCCAGTTCTTTAAGGTGTAGAGACAGCTGGTGTATTCTGGATTTTTCAATTTTTTTGAGGGAGGCTTGGATGGCTATGTGTTTCCCCCTTAGAACGGCCTTTGCTGTATCCCATAGGTTTGGGACTGAAGTGTCTTCATTCTTATTGGTTTCCATGAATTGTTTAAGTTCTTCTTTGATCTCCTGGTTTATCCAAGCATTCTTAAGCAAGGTAGTCTTCAGCTTTCAGGTGTTTGAGTTCCTTCTGAACGTTTCCTTTTGATTGAGCTCCAGTTTCAAAGCATTGTGATCTGAGAATATGCAGGGAATAATATCAGTCTTTTGGTATTGGTTGAGTCCTGCTTTGTGACCCAGTGGTCTATTCTGGAGAAGGTTCCATGTGCACTTGAGAAGAATGTGTATTCTGTTGTTTTAAGGTGGAATGTTTTGTATATGTCTATGAGGTCCATCTGGTCCAATGTTTCATTCAATGCTCTTATTTCTTTATTGATTTTCTGTTTCGATGATCTGTCTATTACTGAGAGAGGCATATTAAGATCTACTCTTAATGTATTCATGTCAATATGACTCTTTATCTTGATTAATAGTTTTCTTATATAATTGACTGCTCCCATATTGGGGGCATAGATATTTACAATTGTTAGATCATCTTGGTGGATAGTCCCTTTAAGAATGATGTAGTGTCCTTCTGTATCTCTGACTACAGTCTTTAGTTTAAAATCTAATTTATCTGATAAGAGAATCGCTACCCCAGCCTTCTTTTGAGGCCCATTGGCATGAAAGATGCTTCTCCATCCCTTCACTTTCAGTCTGGGTGTATCCTTAGGTTGAAAATGGGTCTCTTGTAGACAGCATATGGATGGGTCCTGTCATTTTATCCAGTCTGCAACCCTGTGTCATTTTATGGGCACATTTAGGCCATTCACATTGAGAGTGATTATTGATAGATACATTTTTATTGACATCGTGTTACCTTTGAAGTCTTTCTGTCTGTAGATTGTTTCTATATTTCTGTTCAATGATATTCTTAGGATTTTTTCTCTTTTATTGGACCCCCCTTAATATTTCCTGCAGTGTCGGCTTGGTGGTTGCATAGTCTTTTAAGCATGGCCGGTCTTGGAAACTCTTTATCTTTCCATCCATTTTGAATGTCAGTCTTGCTGGATAAAGTATTCTTGGCTGCATGTTCTTCTCATTTAGTACTCTGAATATATTTTGCCAGCCCTTCCTGGCTTGCCAGGTCTCTGTGGACAGGTCTGATGTTATTCTAATGGACTTTCCTCTGTATGTAAGGAGCTTCTTTGTCCCAGCTGCTTTCAAGAGGGTCTGCCTAGAATTATAATTCTTCATTATAACTATCAGGTGTCACGAGGACTTTTGAGAATCTAAAATCTTCGGGGGAGACCTTTCTGCCTCTAGTACATGAACGTTGTTTCCATTCATGAGATTGGGAAAATTTTCACAGACAACTTGTTCCACTATATCTTCTTGACTTCTTTCTTTTTCCTCCCCTTCAGGGATTCCAATAATTCTGACCTTGGGACATTTCATGGCATCATTTATTTCCCTGATTCTATTTTCGTGGCTTCTGAGCTGTTTGTTCCAGGCTTCCTCCTGATCCTTTCTCTCAATCTGTTTGTTCTCCAGATCACTAATTCTATCTTCTATCTCAGTTACCTTAGCTTTTAGAGAATTTAGATTAGATTGGAACTCATTGAGAGCATTTTGAACATCATCCTTGGTGGCTTTCAGTTCTTCCCTAACATTGTGAACATCATCCCTGGTGGCTTTCAATTCTGTCCTAAACAATTCCATTTGGTCCTCCATGGCTTTCTCCAACCTTGCTATTGCCTGGATAATTGTTAGCCTGAATTCCTTTTCTGACATATTGTCTATGTCAATAGCCATTAGCTCTGTTGCAGAAGGTCCATCCTCTGTATTTTTCTTATGTTGGGCAATCCTCCTCCTAGTCATTTTGGTAAGAGCTGACTGAACAGATGCAGCTGGATGTATCGACTGTGGTGCAGTCAAGGTGCTCCCTGGAATGCTTCTGTGCAATCAGGATTCCCCACCCAAATGAGAGAAAAAAGAAAAGAAAAAGAAATAGAGAAAAAAAAAAAAAGAAAAAAGAGAGAGAGGGAGACAGGAAAAAAAGGGAAGATAAAAGAGAAGGCTCAGCCCAAATGGGCCCCAAGGTAAGATTTATGAACTACACAAACAAAAACAGACAAAAAGACAACTGCTACTCCCAGAAGTTTGAAGAATTTTGCTTCCAGTTGATCAGTAGCTGTTACATGTTATAGACTTTTACCACGATATTAGCTATGAAGAAATAGAGCTAGTCAGTCACACAGCTCTTGAAAGATGCTCCTTTTAGAAGTACCTCTCATCAGGGAAGATTAGTCAGTTTGCTCATATATTTCAATGGTGTGTTTTCCCATACTATTCTACCTCAGCTAGAAAAAAATGCCAGCTGTGTTAATGCAGGCAGCTCCTGATATGCCCTGCCTATGGCAAGAACTAGGTGGACCATCCGTTTTCACCCCAGATTAGTCACAGTGTCATGTTGAGTACCTCGGTTAGTGAGTCGTGTACCTCAGCCTGACCTCAGCCGCTGGGCCTCAAGCTCCCACCACTGCCACTGCCACTTGTGCCTCCACAGCTGCCAGTCCCTGGAGAAGACCAGCTCCTCCACTCAAGACATTATTAAGAGCATGACAGGGCACCCCCCAAAGTAGGAGACGCTATTTTTAGTACATATATTGAGAATATATAAAGAAATCTTTTTAAAAATATAAGAAAAGGAAAGAAAATGCTATTGGAAAGGCTCAGTTTTGAAAAAGAAGATATACAAATAACCAATTAAAAAAAGCTGCTTATAACATAAGACATCAGGGGAATGCAAATGAAAACTGCAATATGATACCATTCTATGTCTACTAGAATAGTTAAAATTAAAAGTGATTTAAAAATCAAGTGTGGAGAAGATTTTGAATCATTAGAACTCATATACTTCTTAAAGAAATGCAAATTGTTACATCCCTTTTAGAAAATTATTTTGTTCCATCTCCTAATCTGAGTAAGTGAGTACTCAATGAATTCTATCTCTGTTTATACACCGAACACAAATATATGCACAGGTTCAACAATAGACTCTATATTATTCATAGAAACACTGCTCCTAAGAGTCACAAACTGGAAACAATCCAGATTTTCAACCACAGTTGACTTAATAAATTGTGGTACCTTCAAAGAATGGACACTACACTTTCCAGACAAAACTGGTCCAAATTCAGTAGATTGAAATAACAGACATCATGATCACAGTTACTATAAATCAGGACTTGGAATAAGGTAAAATTGGGATGGATTTTCTCTGTTCTAGGATATCTAGGGCCATGGCTGGAAGGGCTCCAATGGCTGGGGTGACTTCAGTGGCTAGAAACCAATTGTTTCTGAAGGCTTCTTCACTTACATGTGTGACGGCTGAATAGGAAGCTTAGAAAGCTATTCTCAGCTAAAACATATGCACATATTACACTTCTCTGAGCATTGCTGCTTCATTCTAAGAAGGGAGAATCCCAGAAAGTATTTAAGCGTAGCATTTCCAGAAAAGAAGATAAAAGCTATACCATTTCTTCCACCTAGCCATGGAAGTCACCAATCACACCCTATCCTTAAGTTACATTGTATTGATTACAAGTAACTCATTAAGGTGACCATGATTCAAGGGGAGGAGAATTAGATTCTGTCCCTTTGAATGGCAAGATCCCTTTGCAGAAGATCATCTGGGCTGGGAGATGTTGCTGGGGCCATTTTTATAGACACAATATCCCACAAAATACATTGACGAGATTAACAATTTCACCCATCAATATACGTGAATCTTTCAAACAATATATTGAGTTAATGAAGCCAGACACACACACAGACAAAATACATGTTGAGTAAATCCATTTGTTCTAAAATGGATTTAAAATAGGCAACACCAATTTATGCTTTTATAGGTTGGGATGGTGGTTATCCATTGGGATAATGACTAAAAAAGGGAAGCAAAATCGTTTCTGAGATATTATTTATTTTATGTTTCTTTTTTGAGTACTAGTTACAAGATTACATTTTGCATATTCAGCATGTGAAAACTCAATGGTTCACTTGTGGTATAAGCATTTTTGATGTATATATTTGTATATATTTGTAATTCAACAAAAGTTAAAATAAAACCCCTTTCAATTTATTTATATTTATTATATATAGTTTTTGTCAATATATTAGGATCATTTCTAATTTTTTTCTCATTTTCTTCATGTACTGTTTTATAGTTTCTTTTTCATTCATTCATTATACATTTGCACAAAACCCACAAAGAAGTATGGTATATCATTACAAATAATACTTGTAAAAATAATGCTGGCATAGTTGTTCATTATTTACTGAGCACAAAAGAACTTATTTCCAAAGATAAAATGAGGCTCACCATTATGAGCTTCTCTTTGTTAAAAGTAATAAAATGAGAAGTTACTGAAAAAGACATGAAATTATAATACACAAAGTAATTATCTTATTATGGTATTTATATACACTTGGAAACAGCCATTTCCCCAAGACTCTTGGAAATTGCCATTTTATCCTTATACTATTTTCTCAAACCCACATCTATTCCATAAGCAAATCCTTTTAGTGTTTGCTTTACAATGTATTCAGAATTCAGCCACCTTCACTGCTACTGCTCTGTCTCAACAACCATTACTTCCCACTTAGACTCTTCAATAGCATCCTGATATGACCCCGGTTTTGCCTTTGCCCGCTTGCATTCTAGTTCACCACACAACAGGCTGAGTGATCTTTTAAGTCTGTCAGACTGTATAGATCATTGTTTCTCTTATGTAACCAATCCTCCCATGGCTTTGATCTCAGAGTAAAAGTCAAAATTCTTGCCAAGACCTGCAATGGCCCTGTAATGCTTCAGATCCTTCTGTTCTTCCAACTTGTTCATTTTGCTTTAGCTACTGGACCTTCCAACTTTTATCAAAAATCTCAGGCAAGCCCTCAGCTTGTATATTTGAATTTACATTTTTCTCTACCTAAATTTCTTTTCTCCAGATTTCTGAACACCCTGTTCTTTTATTTCTTCCTCCTCCTCCTCCTTCTTCTTTTTTTTTTTTTTTTAAGATGTACTTATTTATTTGAGAGAGAGCAGGGGAAGGACAGAGGGAAAGGGAGAGAAGCAGTCTCCCCACTCAGTGCAGAGCCCCACCCAGTTCAGTCCCAGAACCCTGAGATCACGACCTGAGCTGAAACCAAGAGTCAGGTACTCAAGCAACTGAGCCACCCAGGTGCCCCTTTCACTTACTTCTTGGTGTTCAAATTTCACCTCTTTTTGAAGCTCTTTCCTGATCACTGTATTTAACATCTCATCCCTTTCCCTGTCTCCATCATTCCTGTCTGTCTTAACCCTTTCCAGTTTATTTTTGTCTAAAACACTGATCAACTTTACAAATTTACAGTTTCATGTTGTTTCATTATTCTATGTCTCCACTAACCCACTTTCAACCTTAACAGAGTGAGTCCTGACTCTTCAAGGACTGGAGAGTGTGTGTGTGTGTGTGTGTGTGTGTGTGTCTCCCAGGGTGTTCACCTATTCTGCTTCCTTTTTCTGAAACAAACTTTTCTATTGCTCTTTGCTTCTTTTTCAGCTTTCATGTTAAGCTTAAATGTTGTCTCCTCAGGGAATCTTTGTCTTGTTATTCTATGAAAAGTAGTCAGACCTTTCACCTACTATTCTTGATCTTATAACTGTGTTTATTTCTTTCATAAATCTTCAGCATTATGTAGTTATCTTTTTCATTTAATTACTGAGTTGTCTTCCTACCTAGAATATGATCTCAATGAGAGAAGGCCTCATTAAAGAATGTGTGAATAGACTAAGTAGATTTTTACCTGGACACAGACCTTTATTTTCTTTTTTATCTTTATCTTATAGATAAAGCTTATACTTGCCTTTTAGCTCATTTTTTATTGCTTCAGGAAATATAGCTGAAATAGAGTTTAGTAATATTTTTATTTGCCAACATATGAAACATTCTTTTTCATTTCTACTTTTTTGGAGTACTCAGGTTTTTTTGTTTGTTTGTTTGTTTTGTTTTGTTTTTCAAGGCACCATGTTTCTTTCATAAAAAAACCCAGAAGCTTCCTTCATCTATAGGTCCAGGGATGAGCCTGATAAGCCCAGCAGTAAACCTTAAGCCAATTAACTACAAAAATCCCTTTGGCTTTAGGATTGGCATATGGCTGATATTGAGACAAAGTGATAAAATAGAGGTTACTGGAGGCTAAAGATAAAGGAGTTTTCTATTTCCTAAAATAAACCACCAGAAGATTTTTTTTTCTCATTCAGCTGATTTTTGTGTTATGTGATTGTGAAGCTTTGACATTCCATAGTTATTTTGTTCTTTTAAGAGAGACCAATTTAGGGATACAGACAGGTGAATTCATAGTCAAGAAAATTGCAAAGATATAGACTAGATCCAATGGATTTAGCTGGATTGAATTAAATGTACCTCTATACTTCTAGTTGTGTGAGCAAATAAACTTGCTTATTTTATCCATTAGAGTTGTCTCTCCTATACTTGCAGCCAAAAGTAGACTAACCAAAATTCAGAGTTTTGATTTTCATATTTATTTTAGTGCCACTTTCTACTATTGGATTCAATTGGAAGATTCTGCATATTCCCTTGGATATATATTGACTTGTACATCACTATACAATTTGGATTTGGAGATTTGCTATTTGGAGATGCATTTCATGGTAGAGAGCTCATGACTATTATATTCATACTTCTTTGAATACAGATAATTTTTTATATGAACTTGCAAACATGAGATGCTAGTTCCTACCATTATTAAGGTTATTTATTAGTTTAATGTCTTTCAACAACTAAAATGAATTATAAGTCAAAAGAAATGCTATTTTGTTCTTTCCACACTGTACACTGATGGGAATTTCTTTTAGGTAGTAAGAGGCCAATTTCAGAGTTTGTCTGTCTCTTTCAAAGTTGTAGAATCTTTCATCAGTAAATATTGATTCATTTTCAGTCAGGTTGGAAATGTTTTAGAAAGCAAATCTCAGTACAACTACTTACAAGTTAGTGTGATATCTAAACTTTCCTGACAGTATACCATGCTTCCAGATGAATCGAAATTTTTCTTTGATATTATCCTTTGTACTCTACTTTATTTTTGTAAGCATATAAATTAGTAATTTTCCCTTTTGCAATAAAGAAGTCAGTAAACAAAAACATAATAATTTATGCCATAATTTCATGATAGCTTCAAATTATTGCTTGAAGAGAATGTAAATTATGTGCAAATATATGGCATAATATTTTCCTTTCTGTTATTTTCCTTCTGCTTTAGAGTATCCATAAAAAACCTATACAACAAGCTCTTAGGTAACCTAGAGACAAAAATTTATTTGAAAGTACTGTGATTATTATTTTATTTGTGGAAAACAATATTTTTCCTGGTTACAATTCTGAAATATTGAACTCAGCCAAAATCAAATGAATTTTTTAAGAGAACAATTAATATAGGAAACTTCCATATAAGGTGTATATACAAAAAAGCTAAAAATTTAGATGAATTATATGAATATGTTGTTCAAAAATATGAGGATTTTATTTTATTTTATTTGATACCTTTTTTACTGATTGCTAGAGCAATTATATACCATAATCTCTCAGAAGAATTTATTACATTTCTTATATAGAATATACTTTTAATTGAATCAAATTGTTGTCTTTCAAAAAAAGTATTTCCTGTTTCACATTAGTTTGTTACTTTTTAAAAAATATATGAATTAGGGGCACCTTGGTGGCTCAGTTGGTTAAGCATCCAACTCTTGATCTGGGGTCAGGTCCTGACCTCATGGCTCATGAGATCAAGCCTCTGGTGGGACTCTGAGCTGTGTGCAAGTCTGCTTGGATATTCTCTCCCTCTGCCCTTTTCCCTACTTGCATGCTCTCCTCTTTCTCTCCTCACCTCAAATAAATAAATAAATCTTTAAAAAAATATGAGTTAGATTGCTATGCCTAAAAATATTTTTAAAAAGTAATCTGCCAACATATATTACATCATTAGTTTTTGTTGGCTAACATAATAATAAAAAAAAGTAATCTACCATGCTACAAAAATGCTGACACATGAAAAATATTGCTACACTCCATTGTGTTACTGCTTAGGCTCATTTTGAGTACATTAGTGTTTCTTTCATTATTGTGCTAATGGGTTTCTATTATACAAATTTAGTTAAACTTCATACATAATCATGAGTAAGAAAGTTGATGTAGGACAAGCAGGAAAATTGTACTTGGGTGTTTTAAAAAATCTGTTTGAAATTTCAAAGTTTGGTTTTTTTTTTCCAAAATTTTAATTACTAGATTTTAAACTAGAACTAAATAAAAATTGAATTCTATACTCAAAACTGTATTCCCAAATTTCCAAGCCCAGTTATCTTTAGAGCTAAATTCTTCCAAAATTTTAAGAAGAAATAACATCTTACACAAACTCTTCCAAAGAATACAAAAAATATTAAAAAAAAATTTCCAACTTACTACATATAAAAAATATTTTCCAACTTACTACATAAAATTTCTATAACAAAACCTGCCAAAAAGCATTACAAGATACTCAAATTATAGACCATATCTTCAATGAATGGAGATACAAACATTTTAAAGATGTTAGCAGAGCTAGTCAGTTATATACAATAAAAGGAAAAAAGCAAACATGCCAAGAATGAAAGATAATTTTATATTTAAAGATTCATGAATGTAAACCATCACAAAACATAAAAATGAAACATATTATGGTCACCTAGATAAATGCAGAAAAAGAATTTTATAAAAATTAGGCCAATTTATCATAAAAATAAATAGTAAATTAGAAATAGAATGGGTTGCTTAAATCTGAAAATGAATTTCTACAAAACCCTTACTAGAGGGTACTACCTCTAGATGTCTTTACCATCATTAATGGTAGAGTACTATAAGCTTTCCTCTTGAAATAGAGAAATGTAAAAATGTGCTATCTTTCCTTTTCTTCAACATTATATTGGTAATTCAAACCAGTACAGTAAGATGAGAAAATAAACAAGAAGCATACAAAATAATAATAATAATAAAAAAGAAATACAACTATCATCATTCACCGACAGCAATGTGTACTTATAAAACCCAAAAGAATCTATAGACCATCTATGAAAATGTATAAAGAATTTTTGCAGCAGCCCTGACTCTATAAAATGGACAAAAATAAATTTCTTTTTATATGCTACTGGCAAATGTAGAGTTTTTTTATCAAAATTATCAAAAAATCCAAGACAACATCTAGAATGATGTATCAAAATTTTCAATGAAAGCTATAACATCAAATTAAAAAGATTTTAGAAGTTCTAAGGGTAAAATATGCCATATTCATGGATTAGAAGATTAATTTTGTAAAGACGTCCTCTCTCTTCAAATTTATCCATGGATTCAAAATAATCATAACATTTTTTGGTGTGGTTGTTTCATGGAAATTAATAGGGAAATTATAACATTTATTTGAATATATAAAGGAATAAAAATTTCTAAGACATTCTTGAAGGAAAAACAGCTGAAAGGATTTGGCTATCAGATATCTGGATTTACTGTAAAGATAAAACAGTGAGATATCAGCACAAAGATAAACAGAATACAACATTCAGAGAAAAACACACTCATATGCAGTCACTTGATAATGACAAAAATGACACCTATATACAGTAAGGATATGATGGTCTTTCCAATAAGTGGTATAGGATCAAATAAATTTTCATTAAAAATTAAATTTTAATTCTTCCTCCAAAACATATGGATATCATTCATATTAATGAATTGTATTTAATTATGAATAGTTAAATTAGAGAAAATATGGCTTTATGAACTTGGAGTAGACAAAATATTTTCTTAAGCCATCACAAAAAAAAAACTAAAGGAAAATTATGAATTTAATTACATTAAAGTTAAATATTTAATTTTATCAGAAAGCACAATTAACAGCATGCAAATATATGGGTCAGAGTGAGAAAAAGGAGTATACCATAGGTATACAGAAACAGATCTATATAACAATTCTCAAAATACAAATATCTGCCATATATGGAGAATATAGAAGAACTATAAATTAATAAGTGAAAGGCAGACAACCAAACAGAAAAGCAAACAAACAAAAACCAAGATAAAAAACTTGGTCAGATACTTCATGAAAGAGTTAAGATTTTTTTTTAAGTCACTTGAGTGGGAATTTTTAAGGAGATAGAAAGGATAAATAAAAATCTGTTTCTGGATGAGAAGGAAGAGGAGTGAATCTCAGGAAATGGTGGAAGAATTTTCCTTACATGAAAGGAAGAAGAGGCTTGAATTATAAGAGAGAGACAAGGAAGGGGATGATGAAACTGATTCTGAGACTGATGTGTAGATGATATGTAAAAAGTTATTGAGGAGCTTCTTCCTCTCTGTGAAGAAGAAAGTGTCTTCTGATGAGAAGGAATCAGAATTAGTGAAACATGAAATTTTGAGAAGAGTGGAGATCTCATTGTAGAAAACCAAGAATGAGTTGAATAGAGAAACTGAGAAATTTTCAGAAATGTTTATGGTCTATTTGAAGCTGGCAGTCTTGAATTAATTTGTAAATTGATTTTAGAATCAATTTGCTGTATTTTGAGAACCTCTCAATGGAGTTTTCTCTTATTCTCACCTTTTATTCCACTTGCTTCCAATCTGTGTGCCTATTTCCTCTGAAATTTCCCCCTTAATTAGCTTTGGTTCTGTCATCAAGATTGACTTTGGCTAAAATAAAACACATATATAACTCTAAATGAGTTGTAAAGGTATATTATTTTTCTTTTTTTTTTTTCCATTTTATTTTTTCAGCGTAACAGTATTCATTCTTTTTGCACAACACCCAGTGCTCCATGCAAAACGTGCCCTCCCCATTACCCACCACCTGTTCCCCCAACCTCCCACCCCTGACCCTTCAAAACCCTCAGGTTGTTTTTCAGAGTCCATAGTCTCTTATGGTTCGCCTCCCCTCCCCAATGTCCATAGCCCGCTCCCCCTCTCCCAATCCCACCTCCCCCCAGCAACCCCCAGTTTGTTTTGTGAGATTAAGAGTCATTTATGGTTTGTCTTTTTCTCATATAACAAAATTCCTAGAGGGAAAGTCTTAAATTCCTCCAACAGGTCGATAATATTAGTATATGTGCAATTTTTTTTAATCTCTTTCCTAGTCAACAGATAAATTCTGTACCCCAAATATTGTCTTCCCAAGCAAGAAGGAAAAGAAAGAACCACAGAAACATTTTCTTATACCAAAAGGAAAAAAAAAAAAATCTTTCCCAGTAGTCTGCCTCCCCCATCTTAATTCATCTTCTGGTGCTACTTTCAACTGAAAGAGATTTTAATAGCAAGAAATTGAGACAGCAGTGTACTAGGTAACTAACCACAATATTTGTTGGGCATATCGACTGTTTCCCATTTCAGAGCAATCTTGTCATTGTCTTACGCTTTCTTGGCCTTCTGTCACTTTGTTACACCATACATTTAAGCTTAAAAACTGGATATTTTTGAAAAACTGAAGAGGTTGTGATCAAAAGTGGCATGTTTGATTTGCAATATTTTTTTTTTTTAAAGATTTATTTATTTGACAGATAGAGATTACAAGTAGGCAGAGAGGCAGGCAGAGAGAGAGGAGGAAGCAGGCTCCCAGCTAAGCAGAGAGCCCGATGCGGGGCTCGATCCCAGCACCCCGGGATCATGACCTGAGCTGAAGGCAGAGGCTTTAACCCGCTGAGCCACCCAGGCGCCCCATGATTTGCAATATTTTTAAATATAGAGAAATCACAATGTGTAAGATTTATTTATGGAGCTAATAAGTAAAGTGGAGGTCATTGATGTTTAATTCCTTGGCCTCCTCTTCAACAAAATGAATAGCACACTAATTACTAGGAAGCATAAGAACCTGAAAATTTTAAATGGAATTTTACTTCTTTTTTCTTTTTAAAAAGTAATTCTTGCATATTTTACAGAACTGAAAGTATGCAAAAAAGGAATAACATAAATTCAAAGAAAGTTATTTATTTGTAATATACTTGCTATTTTAGGCACAGTTACTATAAAAGTGAGATTGTTCTTAACTCTTCAAGCTGCACACAGTCTTAGGAAATATACATGCATAAATGCAGGAAAAGATGTAAATTTTAGAATTTTTAAACTAGGAAAATTTATCACGTACTCTTTTTTCCATTAGGTTTAATTAAATACCAAAAAAAAGTAATAATAATAAACCATGAATGTGTGTGTGAAAATCCAACAGAGATCTCATTATTCTCATAACACTGATTTCTGGCTTTCCTTACATTTTTTTATTGAATCTTTTTAAACATGAGAAAGATATATAGAATATTATAACACACACTGTGCGTCTGTTTTCCCAAACACATCTCCATGGGCTTTTTTCAAAAGTAACTACTATCCTCAATTTTGTATTTATTTCCACTGCATGCCTTTATAGTGTTATTAAGTAACTCTCTTAAAATATTCAGTTGTATTTCATGCTAGTACTATATTACACTATATCTATCCATCCTAAGCTTCTTTTTTTATCACTTGCCCAACTGAGATTTATCCATACTAATATCTAAAAAATGAAATTTTTTTGTAGTCAAGTATAAAATATTTACTACTTCTCCAGTGAAGGAATTGGTTGTGTCTTGTTAACATTAGAAGTGGTCCTGAGATTTGTTTTAGACAATGGAATATGGAGGGAAGTGATGAGTGTCAATGACACGCCTTTGTGATTTATTTTTCTGTTCCATGATAAGCTTGATAAACCATATAGGGACATATCCATCAATTTATTTCCAAGATGCAAAGATAGAGGAACAGAACAGAAGATAACTCATGGTGCGTAAGTGAATAATAAATCTTGCCATAAGCCACTGGGATCATTTGTTACCACAGAATAACTTAGGTTAAGCTGACTGATATCATTTAGTTTCATTGCTATTGAATATTTTATTGCCTAAATAGACCAAAAAAATTTTTTTTAAGATTTTGATTTATGGGGAACACCTGGGTGGCTCAGTAGGTTAAAGCCTCTGCTTTCGGCTTGGGTCATGATCCCAGGGTCCTGGGATCGAGCCCCACATCAGGTTCTCTGCTCAGTGGGAGCCTGCTTCCCCCCCCCCCCCCGCCTGCCTCTCTGCCTACTTGTGATCTCTGTTTGTCAAGTAAATAAATAAACTCTTTTTAAAAAAAGGATTTTGATTTATGAGTGAGAGAGAGAGAGAAAGCAAGAACAAGCATGAGTGGGGGGGGGCAGGGGAGAAGAAGACTCCCTGCTGATCCCAGGACCCCAGGTTATGACCCAAGCTGAAGGCAGACACTTAAGGGACTAAGCCACACAGGTGCCCCAATAGACTTAAAATCTTTATCCATTCTTTTGGTTGATTATCATTGACTGAATTGTGTCCCTTCAAAATTCATGTGGAAGCCTTCACCCCCTACATGACTATATTTAGAAATATAGTCTTTTAAGAGGTAATTAAGGTTAAATGAAGTCACGAAGGTTGGGCCATAACACCAGCTGGCCTTGTAAGAAGAGACACAAGGGAAACATACAAAGACCATGTGAGGACATAGTGTGAAGGCAGCCATCTGCAAGGCACAAAAAGAAGCCTCCAGAGAAACTAAACTGGTGACACACTGATATTGGACTTTCAGCCTATACACAATTGTGAGAAAATTCATTTCTACTCTTTAAGGTCCCCAGTTTGTGGTATTTTATATTGTAACTCTAAAAAACTAATATATTCATGGACAGTAACTTTTAAAATTTTCTAGTATGAGCATTGTTGTAATGAACATACTTGTTCCTATTTCTTTAGGTACAAATTTGAGAATCTATCACATTGGCTAGAAGTGAAAAAAAAGGTGGATCAGTCGAAGCTATATAGTCAACCCAGATTTTGATGAATTGACTTTATTCTTTGCAGATTATGTGGTAATTCCTGGGTTTCACACCATTAACACTATTTGGACTATGGTTAGCTCTTCACAAGTCTATAGTCACTCCCTGATTTTAGTTAAACTCATTAAGGGCAGGAGATGTGCCAAACATTCTTGTAATTCTGTTAAAACATATGTAACATTTCTGGTAAATACTTTCTCTTTTATGAGAATGATATTAACATACTATGATTGTCAAACTAAATAAGAGAAAACACAATTACCAGATGGAATTTGAACAACTCTCAGATTAACTATTTTAAAGTGAAGTTAAGTTTGAACATTTTGTACTTTTACTCCAAAATTATCTATGGAAGATATAAAAGGAGATTTATTTTATGTACTTGATAAAAATGTTAACTATGATCCACAAAAATATCTTTCTTCTGAATACTAAACACATCCTTGTTATTCTATTCAAAATATAGCAGTCAAGGTAAAAGCTAAATAACCTGATCTTACATGCTGCACACCAGGAATAGTTTGCTCTTTTTACATGAAAGTTTGCTTTAGAAGAACTTGAAAACGTCCATCAAAAACTATGGTTAAAATTTAAAACAAACAAACAAAAAAAAAAACCAAAAAAAACGAGAAAATCATCTTATTTTCAATATTTCTATTCAAAACTTTCCAATAATACAAGAATTCCTTGGAATAAATCAGGTAATGCCTCCTTTTCTCACCATTGACATGGTGTGGCATTTAGTAACTTGAAAGTTAATGTCCCTGAGCAGCTAATGCATTTACCTATCTGTGCCTTCCCATTATTTAGGCTCAATGAAAAGACCCAAACTAGTGTATTGGGCAAAAATTTACATTATTTAGGGAATGTGAAGGAGAAAAGTAATTTTCAATATACAGCATATTACAAACATAAATTTGCAATTTAAGCCACAGAATGTTTTTAATAATAACATAATTTTATAGTAGAGTTTCCATTTTAGAAATAAAGGAAAGTCAGAAAAAAAATAACATTTGTTTTCTGTAGGTAAAATACTTATATAATCCTGGATGACTAAGGTATGCTTTCTAAAATTAGCATAGCTTTAAATAACATAAACCGCAGAGTTACCGGTTAACATCTACAGATTGAAAAATAGCAGCAAAGTTTAACTAAACTGAACTAATTCAGCACCTTGAAAATCTCAAGTCAAAATATACCCTCTAGTTTCAAATCTAACAATTATTTATGATTGGTATTAAATCTATGAAATATGGTATCCAAAATAGAAATACCACAGGACATCTTTCTATTGCCAGCAGGCATTACTTCATCATATAATAGAAACAGGAATAAAATTGTAGAGGCCTAGGAAAAAGAAATAAATTAAATAACCTGAGGAGATGCCAACGGAAATGCAGATCAAGTAATTCTAATAAAATCCGTACAGTAGCAATGCAATATTGATTGAACAAAAATTGACATGATTCATGGTCTGTAGTTTACTAAAATTCCTTAAGAATACAAATAGAGGAGAAAGAACAAAAGTGGTTAAGATAAGAGAAATGTAAAAATGTATGCTCAAGTAGGCAATATGTAATTATTATTATTTTTATTAAATAAAATGTGTGCATGTACATGTGTTACTACTATTGCCCTTTTGATGCAAAAAGAAGTTGCAATTATTAACTTTTCCTACCCCAATCTGGGCAAAATTAAAAATATATTTTCACAATATTGCAGAATTTTCCTAAAACCATTATTGAAAAATCAGTAATCTAATGATTTACTGCTAATGAAAAAGTATTTACATACAATTTGACTTAGTGCTATACAACGTAGTACAAACTTAAATATCTTTTTGTTTTCCTCAA
Organism: Meles meles; assembly: GCF_922984935.1. NCBI lineage: Eukaryota > Metazoa > Chordata > Mammalia > Carnivora > Mustelidae > Meles > Meles meles. The sequence goes on along the minus strand of NC_060071.1, from coordinate 96,608,650 downwards.
CTAAACATGAATTTACTAGGGTGTTTGACATTCTGGATTATAGATAAATTTATATATATTGGAGAAAGAGGAGAAAGGATCATTTTGGAGAAAAAGGGTCATAGTATAGGTTGATGAGAGAGTTTAGAATAAAGAAGATTCAATTTAAGCAAAAGAGGAATTAATAAAATTTGTTACTAAGATCTTTGAGGTAAAAACTGATGAAAGATAATTCTGATTCTTCTAATTTCTCAGAGGATATTATAAATAAAATAAGATTTTGATTAAGATGATTCAGTCAATAAAACAGCTAATTCCCCCCTCAATTTTCAAAATTGAAATATTGAAAATTTACTAAAATCTAATCAAATAATCAATCTGATAAATTCGTCCTTTGAAAATATATTTGATTAAAATTATGTTCGGTATTAAGCATACCTTAAAATGTCCAAGTGCACTTGAAAGTTTAAGAAAGGATATCATAACAAAGGCCATGGCTAGAGCTCTCAATTTGGAAGTTATATATAAAACAATAATAGAGAAATAGATGTTGATAAAGTCATGGGGAGGGTTGAAGTTGCCTAAGGGGAAATATAAAGCTTTCAGACAGATCAAAGTCTGCAATTAGATGGAGTGGTTTCACACAGAGCAGTTTCAGTGATCCAGAAAGGATGCAAAAGAGATTCCAAAAAGACATATAAATTGAGGATCTAGCACATTGCTTAAATTGGTATTTTAAAACATTTTTAAGGAGAGAAAGAGAAAGATGAAAATTGGGGAATGAGTTTTGATGGAGTTTATTCATCTTTCAATAATGTCTGAGCATGAATGTAATTAATGTTTCCTTATAAGTAAACATACTAAATGGATATTTTCAAAGTCATGCTCATTTGCAGAAATTAGAGCGTGAATCCTTGATTTCAGCTAGAAATTATTTTGCTAACTAGTTCTCTTACATTTCTGATTTGGTTTCCTATATATATCTCCAGTATCACTGCAACAGAGGACAAGGGATATAATAACTCACATATTGGCTCTTAAATTTCCAACCTGTAACTGACACAACTTAATGGCTGCTAAGTCACTTTGGTTTGCATACTATTTGCCGAAGCAAACATGCAACAATGACAAACTTAGAAAAAAGTGAAGGGGCACCTGGGTGGCTCAATGGATTGAGCCTCTGCCTTCGGCTTGGGTCATGGTCCCAGGGTCCTGGGATCGAGCCCCACATCAGGCTCTCTGCTCAGCGAGAATCCTACTTCCTCCTCTCTCTCTCTGCCTACCTCTCCAACTACTTGAGATCTCTGTCTGTCAAATAAATTAAAAAAAAAAATTAAAAAAAAGTGAGAAGGTATAAACCTTCCATTTTTCTGGAAAATAAATACCCAGAATTATTTAGTTAACAGTAAAACTGAATGCTAGCACTTTCACATCACTGTGGAATTTGCCCTGATCATAGATAGTGTAGAGAAAATTGGGTTTGCACTACACAAATATGTTTGAAAACATATATGAGTGACAAGTCAGTCATCAAGTCAGGCTTAAAAATATACTTTACAAAAGTGTTATGATTCAATTTGAATCACTATAGATTGAGAGAATAAAATGAATTAAATATAAAAAAATTAATATTCAAGTTTAATGTAGTATGTGCCATACTAGCAATGAATGTTAAACAGTAGTAATGGCTGAGAATTATAATGATAAATGTGATCAAAATGATGAGGCTGGAGACATACCCTTTATAATACAAGAAAATACTTAAACTTTTCTAAAGGCTTCGTACAAGAACCAAGAAACCATGCTGTAGTTAGTACTAGAGCTTGCAGTGTTTCCTCTCAGTAGGTTCACTGTGATGGTAGGGACACAAGATCTCTGTGTGTACAAGAAACAAAGACTAATTTAAAGTATTTCATTTGGCTTTAATGAGTATTTTATTTAATGCTCTAGGGTTGGTTTTTATAAAAACATATTAACAAAAATGTCTTACTTGAGTTAAAAAGAAAATAGTTTGCTCAAATAGTTATCAGGAAAAAGCAGTTATTAATTCAAATGGCTCAAAGATAATTGATCAAAAGTTCAATTATCATCTCAGATCAAATTGAAAACTAAAATCATTATCTTCTTCACATCCCTCCATCTACTCTGGTTTTTTATGCTATCTTTACAAATTTAAAACAAAGAGCTTCAGTGACTTGCCTAGAAATCATGATGGACTAACTTAAGAAAACAGATTTTTAAAAATGAGTAATCATTCAAATAAGGAATCAGTTGAAATACATGTAGCTGGCTTTGCAGTTTTATGATTTTAGCTAACAATCAGGGCAACTGTTAAAATATATATTTCCTAAGTTCCTTGATTTAAAATACTATTTCCTTGCATTGAGTTGGACCCAGAATTCATTTAGGGTATGTTTCTTTTTTATCTCCTATCATCCTTTCATAGATTTAGCAGACAAATGTTTCAAACTCCAATTTTCAGTGAATATTTTATTACAGATATCTTTCATCACTAGTAACATGAATTATAATGTCATTTTAAGGAAATTGGAATTTAACCCAGGTGTTCTACTACCATTTATACATTTTTTTAATAATCTGAGCTACCACTATTCCTACTTACTGAAGACAATTCAAAATCTTCAAATGATTAGAAGTCTTTAGGAAAAATGGCTGATTTACACTGTATGATAAAAAAATACTATTCAATGGTTGAACTTATTATTTTCAGCATGGTAGATTTCTTGAAGTGGTCAAAAGAACCATTTATAGAAATTTTAAATCACTGAATCAAATTGTATTACTGCTGATTAGTTTATGCCACAAATTTTTACAAGACATCCTAAATAAATTAATAAAGAAAAACCAATGATCTTCTTCACTATAATGTACTTAATTAAAATTCTCAACAGTGAGAATATTTTGACAGGATTACAAAAGCATTTTTAATCTTAAATGAAATTATATTTTATTTTCACTGTGCAATACAATAATCCATCTCTCTACTTTGGTGTAGAAAATGAAATGGAGTCCAGGTTTTATATCTTAAGATGGAACACACTGAATTCAACAGACATTTTGGGTTAGTTTTATTCTTTGCATCATGTGAGTCTATTATTATATTAATTAGTCTTATACATCTGACTGATTTGACTTTCAGACGTATTTATATACTTTACTTAGTTTGTAAATGCCAAATTTACAATGCCAATGACTTGCAAAGAATCAAGTTTGCTGGCTTTATATGATCCTGAAAACCTGTATTCTAGGCTAATTTGATTATTCCTGAAAAGTTCTTCCTTACTTCTTTCTAAGCTGATTTCCATAAATATTGTGATTGTACACTTATTTATAAATCATATTGGAATAAGAAGGCATAACTTGGCATCTTAGCTACAAGTTATAAATGTAATTTTAATTGTGGTAAAATTAATATATAACAAATATTAATAATAGCTTTTGCTTATGCTTAAGACAGAATTGGAACAGAGTAGAGATTTAAGATATAAGAATCTGTGGTTTTTAATAAAAGGTGGTTTTATAAAGTTCTGCATATTATGTTTTTATTGAAATATTTTTGGAAATCATACAAAACATGCAACTGGGAAACAGTTGACTCATGAACAAGAATATTCACCAAGATGATTCTCATTCCTATGATTGAAAAAATGTGAATACTCAAATTGAGACCAAATCTTTATTTTCCAGCATGTATGTATGTTACATAGTTGAATATTCTATTTACTAGTTAGATAGATGATACATAGATAGGTAGATAGATAGATGAGAGGAATAAAGAAAAAAAAGGAAAAAGACAAAGGAAAGAAAGAAAGAAGAAAGGAAAGAAGGGAGAGAAGGAGTGAAAGAAAGAAGGAAGCAAGCTAGAGAAGAAGAAAATGGGAGAGAGAGAGGGAGGGAGATAAGAGCCACCAGCACACAGCAAGCCATAGTGTTTTGCTATTAGTTTGTCATCTGAGCACAATAAGTGCTCAGATCTGGTATTTTTGTTATCTCAGGACACTTTATAGGAACAATACATCTTTGACAATAGATGGAAATGGAAAATGGTATGGAAAAAAAAACAGGTCATATTGAAATTATCATCCTGCTTGTAGTCCTACATAACAAATTATCTCAGTTCAGAATACACCACTATGGGTCAAGGATAATGTTTTTTTTTTCCATTTTATTTATTTTTTCAGCGTAACAGTATTCATTCTTTTTGCACAACACCCAGTGCTCCATGCAAAACGTGCCCTCCCCATTACCCACCACCTGTTCCCCCAGCCTCCCACCCCTGACCCTTCAAAACCCTCAGGTTGTTTTTCAGAGTCCATAGTCTCTTATGGTTCGCCTCCCCTTCCAAATTTTTTTTTTTTAATAAACATATAATGTATTTTTATCCCCAGGGGTACAGGTCTGTGAATTGCCAGGTTTACACACTTCACAGGACTCACGATAGCACTTACCCTCCCCAATGTCCATAGCCCCCTCCCCCTATCCCAATAGCCAAACTATGGAAAGAACCTAGATGTCCATCAACAGATGAATGGATAAAGAAGATGTGGTATATATACACAATGGAATACTATGCAGCCATCAAAAGAAATGAAATCATGCCATTTGCGACGACGTGGATGGAACTAGAGCGTATCATGCTTAGTGAAATAAGTCAATCGGAGAAAGACAACTATCATATGATCTCCCTGATATGAGGACATGGAGAAGCAACATGGGGGGGTAGGGGGATAGGAGAAGAATAAATGAAACAAGATGGGATTGGGAGGGAGACAAACCATAAATGACTCTTAATCTCACAAAAGGATAATGTTTTTAAATGTAATGCTTTTCTATAACAGAAATATCTCTGAGGTGGAGAATCATAGGAAACTTTGGTATATTCTGGTATATCCTGTCTTGATCAAAGGAGGCTTTATGAACATAAATATTTAAAATTGTCTTTTCCATGGTGTTTGGAAGTTTTAACACCTTAACACGTGATACCAAAATTCAGAAGAAGTGAAAAACACTATTTTTTTTTTAAGTGGGAAAGAAAAAGGAGCACCTCACAATTTCTTGACTGAAGGCAGGTGTTTTACAGATTAGATTTAGGAAATGGAATTCATGCAAGTTGAAGACGTGGCAACTGGTTCCTTTAAATCTGTCCACGTCATTTTGGCATGTGGAACGAATATACATCAATATCTATAATTATAACTGTAATTATAACTTTATCTATAGCAGTTTTCATTCTTTGCACTTTTCTAGGAATTACCTATTCATTGGTCTTCCATGGTAAATGTCTTTTTGAACTTTCCCATAAAGTATAATATAGATTAAGAAAAGTATTACTATTGGGGCGCCTGGGTGGCTCAATGGGTTAGAGCCTCTGCCTTCAGCTCAGGTCATGATCCCGGGGTCCTGGGATCAAGTCCCGCGTCAGGCTCTCTGCTCGGCAGGGAGCCTGCTTCCTCCTCTCTCTGCCTGCCTCTCTGCCTGCTTGTGATCTCTGTCTGTCAAATAAATAAATAAACTCTTAAAAAAAAGTATTACTATTAATAAGAGAAAGGATAAAAACCATGTGATCATTTCAATAGATACAGAAAAAGCATTTGACAAAATTCAACATCCATTCATGATAAAAACTCTCAACAAAGTAGGTTTAGAAGGCGTATACCTCAACATAATAAAGGCCATATATGAAAAACCCACAGTGAACATCATATTCGAAAAACTGAGAGCTTTTCCCTTAAGATCAGGAAGAAGACAAGGATGTCTATTCTCACTACATTTATTCAACACAGTACTGGAAGTCTTAGCCACAGCAGTCAGACAACAAATAGCAATAAAAGGCAGCCAAATTGGAATGGAAGAAGTAAAAATTTTACTATTTGTCCAGATGCCATACTACTACATATAGAAAGTCCTGAAGTCTCCACCAAAAAACTGCTAGAACTGATGAATGAATTCAGTAAAATAACGGGAAACAATATCAATATACAGAAAACTGTTGCATGTATCTATACATGAATAATGAAGTAGCAGAAAGAGAAATTAAGAAAATCCCATTACAATACACTAAAAAGAATAAAATATCTAGAAGTAAACTTAGCTAAAGAGGTGAAAAGCTTATACTCTGAAAACTATAAAATACTGATAAAAAATGGAAGATGACACAAACAAATGGAAAGATTTTCCATGCTTATGGATTAGGAGAATCCTAATCTTAAATGTCTATAGTACACAATCTTACAGTGTTATAGTACACAATGTACAATGTTATAGTACACAATCTAATCTTAAAAAGTCTATAGTACACAAAGCAGTCTACAGATTTAATGCTACCCCTGTTAAACTGCCAACAGCATTTTTCATAGAACTAGAGCAAAGAATAAAATTTGTACAGAACCAGAAAAGACCTCTAATAGCCACAGCAATCTTAAAAAAGAAGAATAAAACTGAAAGTATCACAATCCCAGATTTCAAGATAAACTACAAATCTTTGGTAATCAAAAAAGCATGGAAGTGGCACAAAAATAGACATAGATCGATGGAACAGAATAGAGAGTGCAGAAATAAATCCACAATTATTTAGTCAATTACCATACTATAAATTAACCAAGAATATGCAATGGGGAAAACACTGTCTCTTCAACAAATGGTATTGAAGAAACTGGACAGCTACATGCAAAAGAATGAAACTAGACTACTTTTTTATACCATACACAAAAATAAACTCAAAGTGGATTGAGGACTTAAACGTGAGACTTGAGACCATAAAATTCCTAGAAGCAAACATAGGCAATAGTCTTTTTTTTTTTTTTTTTTTTTTTGCAATAGTCTTTTTGACATCAGTTGTAGAAAGATTTTTAGAAACATTTTTTTAGATATGTCTCCTTTGGCAAGGGAAACAAAAGCAAAATTAAGCTGCTGGGACTACACCAAAATAAAATGCTTTTGCAGAGCCAAGAAAACCATCAACTGAAATGGTAGAAGATACCTGAATATGATATACCCCCCCCCAAAAAAAAGGTTGATATCCAAAGTATATAAAGAACTTACAGGACTCAGGGCACCAGGGTGTCTCAGTTGGCTAAGTGTCTGCCTTCAGCTCAGATAATATCCCAGGGTCCTGGGATCGAGCCCCACATTGGGGTCCCCATTCCAGGGAAAGACAACTTCTCCCTCTCCCTCTGTCTGCCACTCCCTCTGCTTGTGCTTGTGTGCTCTCTTTCTCTCTCTCTGTCAAATAAATAAATAAATCTTAACCCCCCCCCAAAAAAAACTTATAGGACCTAACACCAAAAAACAAATACTCTGATTAAAAATGGAGAGAACACCTGACTAAACACTTTTTCAAAGAAGACATACAGATGGTCAATAGGCACATGAAAAGCTCAAAATCACTAATCATCTGGGAAATGTAAATGAAAACCACAATGAGATATTACCTTATACCTTTCAGAATGACTATAATCAAAAACTCAAGAAATAACAAGTGTTGGTGAAGATGTGGGGAAAAAAGGGAACCCTTGTGCACTGTTGATGGGAATGTAAATTGATATAGCCACTATGAAAACAGTATGTTCTTCAAAAAATTAAAACTAGAATTACCATACAATTCAGTAATTCTACTACTGCATATTTACCCAAAGAAAACAAAAACACTATTTCAAAAAGATATATTCATTCCTATGTTTACTGCAACATTATTTACAATAGTCAAGACATGGAAGCAAGCAACCCAAGTGTCTATCCACAGATTAATGGATAAAGAAGATGTGGTATGTATATATGTACTTCATATATTTTATTCTCTTTTTATGGTTGAGTAATGTTCCACTCTGTATATGCATATAATACACACACACACACACACATACGTATATACATATATATATAGTCATTTTTCTTCCTAAATGGTACAAAGTACAATAGGACCAATACATAGACTCAGATTATGACAATAGATGAACTCACATTTCTTGTGTACAGCAGATAAGTTTGGGGGAAAAAATCAACCAAATATTGATAAAGATATATAAATAAATTTTCAACTCACTCTTATATAATCAAACACAGAGTTGAGTGGGAATGCTCATATAATTTGATTATTTCTTAAAGGAAATTACAGGTTTCTAGAGAAATGGACAGTTTAGCAATACGAAAAGGTAAGAATTTAAAGGATGACAAAGAATATGCATCACAGGTGATATAACCAAATTCAAATAAAATATGATTAATCCCTACAATTTAAATCTCATGCCCCATGAGAAAAGAATGAAAAGAACTATTTTTAGCAATTTAACTGACTTGATTCCCCTCTCCCACCCAACCTATAAAATACAAGCCTTAGGGGAAGGGGATAATTGTTGCATAATGATACGGAGAGATAAATTTGTATTGGCACTAATACCAGGCTCATATTTCTGAGAAACAGTTTCTAGGAAATGGTCTAACCAAATAAGAATTCTACATCCTAAATAAAAAAAAGTTTCTAATTAAATTTCTGGTCTGTTCTTCTGGCCTCTATCCTACTTATTCACTCCCACATATCCTTCCATTCAACTAATGGTTGTTAAGTGAATACTCTCAACCATTCACCTACAAGCCACACAAGCCCTGTAAGCAGCATTTTGTGTCCTCTTCTTGGTTCACCCTAGTACCTCTGAGTACAGTGCTTCTTCTAATCAGAAGAGAGTGAAGCTACCCAAATCTCGCCATTTGTGAATAATGTATGAGACATGACACTTAGGGAGAAAAAAAAAATTGCTTGTACAATCCTATTTTTTCTTGTAATAGTATTTTTACTCTCCAGATTTAAAATTAACATATGTTCAAAAATAAAAGGAATGAATCATCCAATAAGTCTTACTAATATCATTTAAAAATAAAAGCTGGAAAAATATAGATTCAGCAATCACTTACTCTGAAATTTAAATTCTTATGCACCATTGATAGACTACATATGCTCTTATTTCACATGGAATTGACACAAATATGGCTGCTGTCACTATGAATCCCATATTTGGTAAGTTGATAACATCATACATTTTTTTTTACTTTTTTAAAACTTTATTTTATTTTTTTCAGTGTTCCAAGATTCATTGTTTATGTACCACACCCAGTGCCCCATGCAATACGTGCCCTCCTTAATACCCAAAACCAAGCTCACCCACTCCCCCGCACCCCTCCTTTCCAAAACCCTCAGTTTGCTTCTCAGAGCCCATTCTCTCATGGGTCATCTCCCCTTCCCATTTCTCCCAACTCACTTCTCCTCTCTGTCTCCCAATGTCCTCCATGTTATTCCTTATGCACCACAAGGAAGTGAAACTATATGATAATTGACTCCCCCTGTTTGGCTTATTTCACTCAGCATAATCTCCTCCAGTCCCATTGATGTTGATACAAAAGTTGTAATTCATCCTTTCTGATGGAGGCATAATATTCCATTGTTTATATGGACCATATTCTCTTTATTCATTCATCTGTTGAAGGGCATCATGGCTCCTTCCACAGTTTGGCAACTGTGGCCATTGCTGCTATGAACATTGGGGTACAGGTGGTCCTTCTTTTCACTACATCTATATCCTTGGGTTAAATAACCAGTAGAGCAGTTGGAGGGTCATAGGGTACCTCTATTTTTAATTTCATAAGGAATCTCCACACTGTGTTCCAAAGTGGCTGCACCAACTTGCATTCCCACCAATAGGGTAGGAGGGTTCCTCTTTCTCCACATCCTCTCCAACACTTTTTGTTTACTCTCTTATTAATTTTGGCCATTCTAACTGGTGTAAGGTGGTATCTCAATGTTAACACCATGCATTTATAAATACTAATATGGGCCATAGTTTTAGAACTACCCCCAAATCTTGTTTTGTTCTCATTTTCTTTGTCTTTGAAACAACTTCATGTTTACTCTACCCTGAATCCTAAATCTGTCATTCCCCAAACTGATCCTTAGAAACCTGATTCTTATTATATGGTTAAAATAAAAGATAAATGCCATCAGCTAAGAGCTTTCACACCTTTCTGATATTAAATCTCCCACTCACCGGTATCTATAGCTGTTTTCCTTCCTACCTCTGGTTATAATGAATGAAATGCCTTCTTCCTGTGAAGAACCAATTATACTCTAAATGCAGTGGTACCTCACCATTGTTGGTGTCTCAGAAATTACATAAATTGTTATAGACTCTCCTATATCTTCAACCCCTTTCCCATCAACATTCGTTCCTGAAAACTCAATTTGCCACTCTGATCTTATGACCAATACTTCATCTATATCCTTTCAGAGGCAAACATTTTTGTAGGGATTGTCTGTATATGTAATCTCTACTTTTTCCCCACTCATATTTCCATCCAATTTAATCTGGCTTTTACTCCCACAGCATCACCTAAATTGTTCTCTCTTTATGATCACTGTAGGAAACATGAAGTGAGATGGCTGTTGGCTCATGGTTCATTAACATTTCTCCAGGGAAAATTTCTTTTATCTTTCTGATATTTCTTGACTAGGGCTGATTAAGAAAAGTGCAGAGTGAGCTAAACCAAAGTGAACTATTTATAAATCTTTAAATAGGATTTTAAATACTTAAATAGTGAGATAGAAAAACTAAAAACTGTCATTGATCAGTACTCTATAAAAATTACCACTGAAAGACCTTGGGGTGGGGTGTTCTTATTGAATAAGGAAAGTGTTAAGATATAGGCAGGGACAGATAGGGGGCCCCTGGATGGGCTCTGAAACTATTCCTGGTAGGCAGAAGCACTAAACCAGAGTGAACATGAGATAAGAAAACACACCACGGAATGTTCAGGAGTGTTTTTGGTGGCTACAGTGTAATCATAGAAAATGGCCAAACTTCAAAGAATTAAGTTATTAAGGGTGTTATCAATAGTCCATGCCCAAACCAAAGCAGCACAAGAAACTCAAGGCCACAAGTTTTCCTGTGAGTTCTCAATAAAAGACTGCCACTAAAAGCCTTCACTGGTAACCCATCCGGGATCCCTCTCACTCTGGAAATCTTTTTCTGCATCCTTGCTTAATAAAATTCTATCACTTTGCTCACTCTTTGTCCTTGAGATTCATTCTTCAACTCCATGGGACAAGAACCCTGCAATCCTGTAACATTATTGTTCTTGGTCTTAGATAGTCTGCTCTTATTTTACTTCATTAACCAGGACATTTTTTTGAAAATTAATGAGGATACTATTAGTCATTACAGCAAGACAACATGTACAGCTAAGTCCCGTCCAACCCCTAACAAAAGAAAAGGTATGGTTTTTTTCTTATTTGTCAGTCAATTTTGGTTATACGCTACCAAAAGCATGAACCAAATCATTTATAATGTCTTCCATGTTGCTAAATACAGTGAGTAATTCAGTCTTGTTTTTTCTTTTTTTTTTCTTTTGAGAGAGAGAAAGAGAGAGGGTGAGTGCAGGCACAGAGTGGGGATCAGGAGAGAAACTTAAGTAGGTTCCATGCCTGGCACAGAGCCCAACACAAGGCTCAGTTTCACCACCCTGAGATCATGACCTGAGCCAAAATCAAGAGTCTGCCACTTAATCCACTGAGTACCCAGGCACCCTGGGCACTTCAGTCATTATATGACTTTATTTCTTAATAACATTTTCCACCACTGACTTTTCCATTATTTTAACACTCTTCATGGCTTCTACATATGTTTTCTTCTTGCTTCAACCTAGTGTCATATTCAGTCTCTTCACTTTTGAGAAAAAATATGTTCTAGGTCTTTGCATTTGTGCACATTTTGGACGAGGCACTAACTGCCCTCTATTTTACTCTAGAATGATCAGAATATTGTGTTACTCTGGAAGCATGCTTAATATCCAGTAAAATAAAGGTAACATCTCCCTCCAGAACAAAGAACAGGGAGGCTTAGACCCTTATCAAAAAAGATTTGGATTTCCTTATCTCAGGGTTTATGACCTGTCACATAGTCCAATGCATATCCAGGGTTCAATGTTGCCTGAGAAAGACACCTCTGATTCTCAAACAGAAATCAGTTCCTTCATTCTTACTCAGTATTTTTTTTTTCACAGAACCTATCATAATTTGTTATTTTATATTTATTAGTGTCTGGGAGAAATCATCATGGTTACATGCCTCCTCAGTTTTTTAAGCTGAACAAATTCAGGAAACATGTGTTTCCTGTCTGGTACTCTAACTTATTCTCAGTGCCAAGCATAGTGCTTAATATAGCGTATTTAATGATTATTTGTTGAATGAATGCAAGCAGTAACTCTTCTTCACTAAAACTCTAAAACTCTTCTAAGATTAGTCTATCCTCCCTTGTAAACAGGAAATAGACTTGCTGGCTAATTTAAATATATTTTTGTTTTGTTTTCTTTGTGTTAGTTTATTTCTGGGATATTTAAAAATACATAAAAGCCATGAAAGAAAGCAAACACTAGTCATTCCTTTATTCAACAGTGAATATTGCTAGTATTTTTGTGCATATCCCTTGAGAACAGTCACAGAGGTTAGATATGTGTTTATATATAATCAACATATATATTCATAAAATCAAAGTAAAATCATGTTAGTGGCTAAATAATAAATTATAGATACATAAAATTATATCTATAATTTAATACATTTTAAGCATTTAATATTTTCCCCTTTGCAGTTTAAACAAATTGTAAGTGGACAACTAGGTTGATAAATATTTCTTTGAATCTTTAGTTAAATCCTTAGAGTAGTTATCAAAAATATTTGCCTAAAATCAGTTAATATAAGTCATTCCTTTTATCTGCCAGAAGCAGTGTTAATTCATTTGTTTATAGGCTCAGATGGTGTGCTGGCTGAGTGAAGCTGCATCTTAACACATACTTTCCAAATTCACCATGATTCTGAATTGTGTTCACTGAAAATTGATTCAGACTCTTCATCTTTTTTTTTATTATTTCTATTTTTAAATATTCAAAAATTTAGTTTTTCAAATTCTTATTTAAATTCTAGTTAGTTAACATACAGTATAATATTAGTTTCAGAAGTAGAATTTAATGATTCATCACTTTCATTTAATACCCAATGCTCAAAACAAGTGCCCTCCTTATTACCCATAATCCATTTAGCCTATCTCACATCTACTCCCCCCTCAGGTTATTCTCTACAGTTAAGAGTCTTTTATGGTTTTCTTCCTTCTCCCCCCTCTTCCCATATTCATCTGTTTTGTTTCTTAAATTCCACATATGAGTGAAAACATATGGTATTTGTCTTTCTCTGAATTATTTTGCTTAGCATAATATACTCTAGCTCCACCCACGTCATTGCGAACGACAAGACTTCATTCTTTTTTATGCCCGAGTAATATTCCATTATATATAGATATCACCTCTTTATCCATTCATGAGGCAATGGACATTTGCACTCTTTCCATAATTGGCTATTGTTCATAATATTGCTATTAACATCAGGGGGCATATGCCCTTTTGAATCAGTTTTTGTATCCTTTGGGTAACTACCTAGTAGGCAATTGCTGGGTTGTAGGGTAGTTCTATTTTTAACTTTTTGAGGCACCTTCATACTATTTCCCAGAGTGACTGCACCACTATCCATTCCCACAAACAGTGTTCCCCTTTCTCCACATCCTTGTCAACATCGATAGACTCCTGGGTTAATTTTAATCATTCTGACAGGTATGATATGGTATCCCATCATGGTTTTGATTTCTATTTCCCTGATGATGAGTGATGTTGGGCATATTTCTTATATCTGTTGGCCATCTGGATGTCTTTTTTTGGAAAACATGTCTATTCATGTCTTCTTTAATTTTTTAATTTTAATTTTTTTTGATATTTTATTTACTAGAGAGAGAGAGAGAGCACAAGCAAGGGGAGGGACAGAGAGAGAGAGGGAGAAGCAGACTCCCCACTGAGCAAGGTGTCCAATGTGGGGCTAGATCCCAGGACCCTGGGAACACGACCTAAGCTGAAGGCATATGTGCAACTGACTGAACCACCTAGGTGTCCCTTCTGCCCATTTCTTAACTGGATCATTTTTCTTTTGGGGTTTAAGTTTGAGAAGTTCTTTATAGTTGTTGAATACTAACCCTGTATCAGATGTCATTTGCAAACAGGTCATTTGCAAACAGGCCACTTTTTAGTTTTGTTGATTGTTTCCTTCACTGTGCAGAAGCTTTCTATCTTGATGAAATCCCTATAGTTAATTTTGCTTTTGTTTCCCTTGCCTCCAGAGATATGTTTAATAAGAAGTTGATATGGGTGAGAATCTTCAAATTTTATTAGAAAGCACCACATATCCTTTTCATTTACCAGCCACTGTCCTAAGTAGATCACCTGCTCATTCGTAATTGTAAAACATCAAGGACCAGAAGAAAGACAAATCAGAACACCTGTCAAGTTTCCTAATCATTACAACATTTCTGTTTTAGAAACTCTATATTCTTTCCTTTCTTCCTTATTCAAGGATCCTGCTCAGATGTGGTCTTTAATGAATTTCTGACCTCTTCAGAGGTCATATATTTGCCAGGCACTTGCAGAACTCCTTTGCTTAGCCTATCCACTCAGTCTAATGTAAGTTCACTCTCTCACCTACTATAACGATTCACATTTTTTCTTTCAAGTACTATGTTACTTCACTACTCTTCTTAATTTCCCAAAGTTTCCTGGAAGCCATAAATAAAGATGGAGATTATACTACATACCTTCCATGTTAGTTTGTACCATTATGACCTTGCTAACATTTGATTATTTTGACCTATAAAATGGCACTGTATATGGCTTAACCTATTATTTCTTAGTCTTTTATATTTTTATTTTTTTAATTTAATTTTTTAAAAGATTTTATTTATTTGACAGACAGAGATCACAAGTAGGCAGAGAGGCAGGCAGAGAGAGAGGAGGAAGCAGGCTCCCTGCCGAGCAGAGAGCCTGATGTGGGGCTCGATCCCAGGACCCTGGGATCATGACCTGAGCTGAAGGCAGAGGCTTTAAACCCACTGAGCCACCCAGGCACCCCTATTTCTTAGTCTTTTAATACTAGGATTAGTATATAGTAGAGTTGTAATCAATTTTTATAGATTTGTATTTAGTATTCAAAATTGAGAAGAGAATTTGCAATGTTAAAACCAAAATATCTGAAGATCTAAAGTAAAAACAAATGAACAAACAAACAAACCCTCATTGTTCTATTCCAAAAACATAAATTAGGTGAAGATGAAATTAAATTATCATCAAAGTCAAGATCTCTAAATCTAGCAAGGGTAAAATCTACAGTATAATAAAGACTTACAGTGCAAATGTATTGTCACTATCAAACACTCATTAGAATTGAGTCTTTAGCATTAGAGATATTTAGTGTCATTTTTCTAGATCAGCTGATAATACCATAGAGAAATCATAGTTTTTATCTCCAATATTGGAGATTCTTCCATATGGGTGATAATATATATATCAAAAATAATAGCCATTTATTTTTATTACCTGGCATTATTTTTTTCTTATATATATTATTTTCCCTTTAAAGGCAACCAGACCATAACACATCACATGGTCCAGTGATATATATTTGCATAAGGAAAAAAAAAACTGAACTATTTTTGCCTAACTGGAGAAAAAGTCTAAAAGAATGCAAAAATATTAAATACAACTCTGTATTTTAGAGTCACAAATTGTTGCTTTGAAAGACTGAAAAGATATGAATACTTACATACATGATTGCTCTACTCTTATACCTCCTTGAAGACTGAAAATTAAAAACTGCAAAGCAGTTTATGCCATTTAAAAGCAGATGGTGTATAAGAGCCACTTGAATTGCAGGAGTGCTACCTGTCATTATATTTCCCACACCACTGAGAGAAATTAGGTGTTTGAAAAGCTGTAATGTGCCTTTTACTTGGAATGCTCAGGCTTTAATTTCCTCTCCGTGGAGTAACTCTGATGTGATGGTGCCTGTCTCTGTTTAATCTGAATCTGATACTCTTTCTTTATAAAAGTGAAATATAAAACCCTAAGAATTATTTTTTTCAATCTGCATTTATACTGTCCATTAAAAATATAGTACTTCCAACTATTTCCATTACATACAAAAATATGCCAGGTTCCTGTATTCAAAATCTTCATAACAGGACATTAAGAAGGACTTGTTCTTCCTCAGTTTCCATTCAAATGTCAGTGAGACAAAATTAGATACCAAAGTGATTGTGAAACCAATACTCATATGGAGCTTTTCAGAGAAACTGGTCCACCACTTTTGAGTTTCAGCACTTCCCCCAAGAATTAAAAAATAAAATCAGAATTTGAGAAGGGAAAATTTTGTAAAATAGTTCTCTGAGGCTATTACCCTACTGATCAGTTATTAGAGAAATTAGAATATGTGAATACATCCACTGCAGTTTAGACCAAGGATTCATGTCTGAGGCACATTTTAGAATGCTATAGTGGAATTATAGATGGAGGTCTGACCTATTCCTATTCCTACTGAGTTTTCTAAAGTGGAAAAGATGTCACAAGTCTCACTGTTTCAGGAACAGAGTCCAGATAACACATGGTAGGTACACCTGTAGTATACACACAGTAACATGCAGAGCTGTCAAATCACTATGTAATACATGTGAAACTAAAATAACATTTGTGTCAACTATACATCAATAAAATAAGTAATTTTTTTCAAAAAAGAAGTGTTTTTACAGCTGTGATTAAGAATCTTTATAGGGGTAGATTATTCTAGATTATCTAGGTGGGCTCTAAGGTAATTACATGAATTCTTATAGAAAAGGGGAAAGGAAAATGGTCAAGCACATTAGAGGAGGAGTTGAAAGAAGCAAGGAATAGATTCTCTCCTGCTGCCTCTAGATGGAGCATGCCCTACTTGGTTTAGTTCAGTGAAACTGATTTTGGACTTTTGGCCTTCAGAAATAGGATAATACATTTTTACTGTTTTAAGCCATGAACTTTTTAGCAATTCGTTACCGCACCCACACAAAACTAATGTAGTCCTCTAATTTGTATTCTTTCTCTTTTTCTAGGATTCAAAGCTGAAATAGACCTTGGTGGCTACTTATTCCAATAGCTTTTAAATTGTGCTCTTGAAGCCTATAGTTTCCCTGAAGCTAATGAAAGGAATACTGCTTGAGGTTGGTCACTATAAGAAATAATGAAAGAAATCCAGAAAAGTGGGGCGGGGGGGAGGTAGAAAGACTGGTATCTCAAGTTTCATACCCTCCTTTCCCATGTGTCATATAAAGAAAGCCTCTACTGTTTAAGGTGTCCATCCTTTTCCTCAAACTCATTTCTAGATCCTAAAAACTGTTACAAGCCAATCATTCCCTCTGAAGAGATGGGTTTTGAGGGGGATAAATAGCTTAGTTCTAGTAAAAAATACATGAAAGGAGGAATGCTTGAGATAGGTAGTAATGTGAAAATTTTGAATAAAGGTTTTACACAAGAGAAATGTATTTATAATTTATCCCTCTTCTTCTTATTAAATAATCCCTCTTCTTTTGTTTTGTGTCTAGAACCACTATAGCCACCTCATCAAGAGTAGTTACTGTGAGGATTGAAGGTAACATTTTGAGGATGACAGAACAGAGAAATGGAAAGAAGCCAGATTCATAACAGGACTGAGTCAATGAATTAGTGTGTCAGGGGAGATACAAACTTAATTTTAAGGCACCTTGAGTTTGTTTCTTTTTTAGCATCTAGGCAATTGAAACAATATCAACTAGAGACAAGCCATGAATGAAATTAATTCTAAGTAAAAGATATTGTAGTCAAATTATGTAGTTATGAAGATGAGCACAAAGAAGGGGAAGAAATGAGGGTGAGATTGAATGAAAGGCAAGTTTGATGTGAGACCTCTTCTCTATCAGGAATTCTGGATTTAGAGAGTCTTCTGAGACATATTTTCCTGTAATTTTCTTTAATTTTCCCTTGCCCCAAATGAGAAGAAGTTAATAGTTATGCCTAAAATAAATTTCAGTAATAAGCATTACATAAGTTTAATATATATAACTTTAAAATATAAAATAAAATTAATAAAAATAAATGTTAGCTTTTATTCATTTATGAAAACAGAATTTAATTGGCATCTACAGTATGACAGGAGCCATTATGTGCTGTGATAATGATAGTATCAGGTTTTATTCTGAGTGTTTTAAACAACTACCTCATCTTATTCTCACAAAACACCATGGATAATTATTATTATTTTCTACCCTATATTATGGATAAGCAAACTAAAGCTCACATTTATTATTAAGTGTAACTCACTCAGGTTTACATAGTGTAAGATTTGAGATTTGAAGCCAGACAATCTAAATGTCATGTTCTTGGTCCCTACATCATAGCCTAATGGCCATGAAAAAGATTGACAATAAAACCAAATTCCAATGGGAAATTTAACAGTATCATTCGTATTAAGCTGTTACCCTATTTGACACCTCAAGAAACAAAACTCTTAAAGTTATATTATTGTTGGTCTAAATTCAGATAAGGAAATTGACTCTGAGATTAAATTGCAAAAGCTCTAAAAGTAATTGGCAAGACTAAACTTGAAACATGATGTCTCTAAAATAAAAATTTGAGTTCTTAACCAACTTATGTTTATTGTCTGACTAAAATATATAGACACATGACTCTAAATTCAAATAACTAGAAGGTTTTAAAAAGTTATCTTTTTTAACTATTTATTACATCTTGCAGTTCACATTTTATTTCACTTTTATTTTTATTTATTTTTTAGTTTTTAAAAAGTTTATTTATTTATTTTGAAGTAATATGTACACCCTACCTGGGACTCAAACTCACAACCCTAAAATCAAGGTCTCACGCTCTTCTGACTGAACCAGCCAGACACACCCTAAAAAAAACTATAATAATTGAAATTGATACTTAAATGCCAGGGATACATATAGATATATATTTTATGTTGCTAAATCTCTCTCTTAAAATTTTATGAACAATAAGAATAATATTTTAAAATAGATTTGTACATGTAAAACATAAATTAAAATAATCAGAAGTAAAACTAAGTCATGGAAAAGATTGCCTCCAGGTTTTTCAGAGCATTAATATTTATACCATCATCATATTAGCTGTTATCATCTTAATATTTATTGAGTACACATAAATATAGAATGCATAGATAATAATCTTTATTAACAAAAGAAGGCAGGTCATAGAGGAGAAACTGTGCATTTTATAAAAATATGTGCATGATGGGAAAAATCACTTTTCATTGTCCAGTACCCTGGGAAGGAAATGACTAGGAAAGAGTATCCTTACAAAAATGTTTCTTCCTGCTCATTTATTTTAATGATTTATTTATTTATTTTAGAGAGAGAGAGAGCATGAGCAGGGTGAGGGGCAAAGGGAGAGGGAGGAGAGAGAATCCTCAAGCAGACTTCCTGGCAGGGCTCAATCCCAAGATTCCAAGATCATGACCTGAGCAGAAACTAAGAGTAGGCCACTCAACGAACTGAGCTGCCCAGGCACCCCTTTTTCTGCTCATTTTTATAGCATCTATTCCTAGAAGTAAACACTGCATGCATGACACATTTGGAAATACTAATAATGTCTCCAGGCTAGTAGCATTTTCAAATCTGCATTAAAAAACAAAACAAAACAAAACAAAAAATAGTAGAAAGATCTTATAAGAAGTTGCTCTCAAAAAACATACATAAAAATATATATGTAATATTAATAATATACCTATTTCAGGTATGTTTCATTTATAACTTTTCTAAGAAGTCATCATCATTTTAAAAATATATTAATCTTTGTTTAAGCACATTATTCCTTTTTACAAAAAGAAGGTCATGAGAAAACTAAATTTATTAATAAAACTAATTTCTCTTCTCCTATGTGGGAATAAATTAACCTATTTGTTGTAGGATTTTTTTACCCTGGAGAAGAAATGTTTATGCAAGAGTAAGTCATATCAAATGCTTTCTGATATTAGGTGTGTATGTGTGTGTGTGTGTGTGTGCGTGTGTGTGTGTAAAGAGACAGATAAAGCAATATATTTTAAGAGAATTGCATTACACAATATTGAGCAAAAAATGTTGCTTTCAATTAAAAATGGAATGACTGGGCACCTGGGTGGCTCAGTTGGTTAAGCAATTGCCTTCAGCTCAGGTCATGATCCCAGAGTCCTGGGATTGAGTCCAGCATTTGGTTCCCTGCTCTGTGGGGAGTCTGCTTCTCCCTCTCCCTCTGCCTGACTTTCCCCTGCTTATACTCTCTCTGTCAAATAAATAAAATCTTTTAAGAAAATGGCATGATTGAACTGTTACTGGTGAAAATATTTGTTAAGTGTGATTTTACACAAGATTTTTTTAAATAGATGCTTGTTACCATTTCAGAATTTCACTATGCTTCTCAAAATAAAACAAAAAATAGCCCCATGTTTCCCTATCTTTTGACATGCTATGGGACTTTGGTGTTAAAATATGGATCAAATTTTGCTATAGTGCTCTCTGTGGAAGGCACTATTTATTGTGTGACAGTACTTACGGCTGCATATGAAAACATGTTTGAATATTTAACTTTCCTGGAGCTCCCCAGGATTTAGAAGGTGATAATATGAAAACAGGAAACTTAAAAGAGACATTTTAGAAAAAAATTCAGTTTTGAAATCAAACACCTCCCCCCAGTGGTTTTATTTATGGAAGAGAGAAGGAAAATGAATTTGTTTAGTTTCTGAGAGGGTAATTTTGGTAGACCAGAAAGAAATGGGGTTTTAGAATATGAATTATCTGAGTTCAAATTCCAGATCCACCATTATTACCATTTAAAAAACCAAAACCAAAACCAAAACAAACAAATCAAAAATTGGGAGGGCATTCTGCTAAGTGTAATAAGCCAGAAGAGACAAATCCTATATGGTATTACTTAAATGTGGAATTTGAAAAAAAAAAAAAAAAGCCAATTTCATAGAAAGAGAAAAAAATGATGATTGCTAGGGGCTGAGGTGAGGATAAAATGACCAGACATAGGTCAAATATTATAAACTTTCATCTATATGCTGAATATGTTCTGAGGATCTAATGTACAACATGGTGATTATAGTAATTAATACATTGCCATGTACTTGAAAACTGCTGAGAGTAGATCTTTGTTTTTAAAGATTTATTTACTTTATATATATAAAGTACGTATGTGCATGCATGAGTGGGGGAGGGGCAGAGAGAGACTCTTCAAGCAGATTCCTTACTGAGGGCTCAATCTCACAAATCATGAGATCATGACCTGAGCTGATACCAAGAGTAAGAGACTTGACTGACTGAGTCATCCAAGTATTCCACTTGGAGTAGATTTTAAACATACTCACAAAACACACAAAAAAGTGTTAACTTTCTGAGATGATGGATGTGTTAATTATCTTAATCTTGGTAATAATTCTATAATATCTATCAAATCATCTACATTGTACATTTTAAATATATGTCAATATATTTATGTTTATATGTCAAATATATTTATATTTGTGAATTATTCCTCAATAAAAATTTAAAATAATATGATGTACTCTTAAAATTTATTAAGAAGTTAAGGTCTCTTATTAAAAATAAAATAAAATGAGACCAAAAAACAACTATTTTAGAAAATTAAAAAGGCATATAAATGACTCATAATGCAAAAACCAAGGGATGCGTAAACATGTAAAATAGCAAAGAAGACAGATAGAACATACAACACTAACATAAGGAAAGTGAGAGAATAGAGATTGGAGAAAACCAATATTGGAAAAATAACTGTTGAGAATTTTCTAAAACTAAGGAAACAGAGGAGATAAAAGACTTGAGTATAAACCTTCAGTACAGGGGTGCCTGGGTGGCTCAGTGGGTTAAAGCCTCTGCCTTCAGCTCAGGTCATGATCTCAGAGTCCTAGGATCAAGCCCTGCATCGGGCTCTCTGCTCAGCTGAGAGCCTGCTTCCTCCTCTCTCTCTGCCTTCCTCTCTGCCTACTTGTCATCTCTGCCTGTGAAATAAATAAATAAAATCTTAAAAAAATAAATAAACCTTCAGTACAAACTTCAGAGGGATTGGGCATACTGATTAATTGAAGAGGTTAATACTGATTAATTGATCTATTTAAAGTGCACTTATAACTAAAATTGTAAGGACAACTCAAATATAGAGCAATTTGAACATTAAAACATATAATGGACATAATTAAACACCATACTTAATCTCTAGAGCACTAAGGTTAATAATAAAACCTTGAAAACTTTCAGAGATAAAAGACAAATATTCTCATAAAGAAATGACATTTTGACTGACATGGAAATTCTCACCAATATCAACAAAAATTATAACAATAAAATTAATAGCTTAAAGTGTTGAATAAAAATATTTGTTATTCTTTTTTATGACTGATATTCATACACACACACAAACACACCCTGAACCTCTTCTTTATCCATTCATCACTCAATAGACATTTGGGCTATTTCCATAACTTGACTATTGTTAATAATTCTGCTATAAATATTGGGGTGTGTGTATCCCTTCAAGTTAGCATTTTTGTATCCTTTGGGTAAATACCTCGCAGTGCAATTGCTGGGTCATAAATTCATCCTAGTTTTAGCTTTCTGAGGCTCCTCCATACTATTTTCCAGAGTGGCTGCACTAGTTTGCATTCCCACCAAAAGTGTAAGAAGGTTCCCCTTCCTCTGAATCCTCATCAACACCTGATGTTTCCTGTGTTGTTTATTTTAGCCATTCTGAGTAGTGTGAGGTGCTATCTCATATAGTTATGATTTGTATTTCCCTGATGATGTGTAATGTTAAGCATATATTCTACTGTTCTTTTGGTTTCTATTTCATTGATTTCTGCCCTAATTTTATTAATTTCCTTTTCCTGCTGGGTTTAAGCTTCATTTGCTGTTCTTTCTCCAGCTACATTAGGAGTAAATTTAGGTTGGGTATTTGAGAGCTTTCTTGTTTCTTGAGAAAGACTTGTATTAAAAATTCCCACCAAGATACTAGCCAATGAGATTCAAATAGTACATTAAAAGGATTATTCACCATGACTCATTTGGACTTATTCCTGACCTTAAAGCATAGATCAACATCTACAAATCAAACAGTGTGATAGACTACATTAAAAAAAGAAAAGGTAAGAACGATATGATCCTCTCAATAGATGTAGAAAAAGCATTTGACAAAGTACAGCATACTTTCTTTATTAAAACTCTTCACTGTGTAGGGATAGAGGGAACATACCTCAATATCATAAATACCATCTATGAAAAGCCCACAGCAAATATCGTTCACAATGGGGAAAAACTAAGAGTTTTCCCCCTAAGGTCAGGAACAAAGCAGGGATTACTCTCACCACTATTGTCCAACATAGTACTAGAAATCCTAGTCTCAGCAATCAGACAACAATAAGAAATAAAAAGCATCAGAATCAGCAAAGAAGAAGTCAAACTCTCACTCTTTGCAGATGACATGATAGTCTATGTGGGAAATGCAAAAGACTCCACCACCCAAAGTGCTAGAACTCATACAGGAATTCAGCAAAGTGGCAGGATATAAAATCAATGCACAGAAATCAGTTTCATTTCTATATGCTAACAATGAGAGATTAGAAAGAGAAATTAAAGAGCTGATCCCATTTACAATTGCACCCAAACCCATAAGGTACCTAGGAATAAACTTAACCAAAGAGGCAAAGGATCTGTACTCAGAAAACTATAGTACACTCATGAAAGAAAATGAGGAAAACACAAAGAAATGGAAAAATATTCTATGCCCATGGATTGGAAGAACAAATATTGTTAAAATGTCTATGCTACCTAGAGCAATCTATACATTCAAAGCAACCCATATCAAAACACCTTCAACATTTTTCACAGAGCTGGGACGAATAACCCTAAAATTTTATGGAACCAGAAAAAACCCTGACTATCCAAAGAAATGTTAAAAACAAACAAATGAACAAACGAAAAAGCTGGTAGCATCACAATTTCGGACTCCAAGTTTTATTACAAAGCTGTGATTATCAAGACAGTATGGTACTGGCACAAAAAGAGACATAAAAATCAAAGGAACAGAAAAGACAACCCAGAAATGGACCTTCAGTTCTATGGTCAACTAATCTTTGACAAAGCAGGAAAGAATGTCCAATGTATAAAAGATAGTCTCTTCAACAAATGGTGTTGAGAAAATTGAACAGCCACATGCAGAAGAATGAAACCAAACCATTTCCTTACACTACACACAAAGATAGACTCAAAATGGTTGAAAGGCTTAAAGTGAGATAAGCCATCAAACTCCTATAGGAGAACACAGGCACCAACCTCTCTGACCTCAGCTGCAACTTCTTGCTAGAAACATCTCCAAAGGCAAGGGAAACAAAGGCAAAAATGAACTATTGGGACTTCATCAAGATAACAAGCTTTTCCACAGCAGAGGAAACAGTCAACAACAACAAAAAAGACAACTGACAGAATGGGAGAATATATTTGCAAATGTCTTATCAGATAAAGTGTTAGTATCTAAAATCTATAAAAAACTCATCAAATACAACACCCAAAGAAAAAATAATCCTATCAAGAAATAGACAGAAGACATGAACAGACACTTCTGCAAAGAAGACATCCAAATGGCCAACAGACACATGAAAAAAATGTTCAACATCACTCAGCATCAGGGAAATGCAAATCAAAACCACAATGAGATACCACTTCACATCAGTCAGAACGGCTAAAATTAACGACTCAGGAAATGACAGATGTTGGCAAGGATGTGGAGAAAGGGGAACCCTCCTACACAGTTGGTGGGAATGCAAGCTGGTTCAGCCACTCTGGAAAACAGAATGGAGGTTCCTTAAAAAGTTGAAGATAGGGGCAGCCATGTGTTCCACTGAACTCGGCAGGACAGGTGGTTGAGGGAAATTATTAAAAGGAAAAAGGAGAGGGAGGAGTCAAGATGGTAGAGAAGTAGTAGGCTAAGATTATATTAGGTAGTAAGAGATCAGCTAGATAGCAAACCATTGCAAACACCTACAAATCCAACAGGAGATCGAAGAGAGGAAGACCAACAATTCCAGAAACAGAAAATCGACCACTTTCTGAAAGGTAGGACTGGCAGAGAAGTGAATCCAAAGCGACGGGAAGATAGACCATCAGGGGGTAGGGGGAGGGCTCCCGGCAAGAGGCAGAACAATGGAGCACTAAATCAGGACTTTTAAAAGTCTCTACTGAGGGACATCGCTCCAGAGGCTAAACCGGGGTGAAGCTCACGTGGGGTCAGTGTGGCCCCAGGTCCCGCAGGGTCACAGAGGATTGGGAGTGTCTAAGTGTCGCAGAGCTTGCAGGTATTTGAGCGGGGAAGCCAGCTACAGAGACAGAGCTGAGGAGTGAGCTCTCAGTTGGGGGTTACCTTGAACTGGTCGCAGGTTGGGTGAGCTCAGAGTGCAGCCAGAGGCCAGGGAGATGGGAGTGATTGAGCACTTTTCTCCAAAAGCAACCTGAGGACAGGGAAATGGGAGTGATTGAGCACTTTTCTCTGAGGGCACACTAAGGAGTGGGGCCCCGAACTCTCATCTCCTCCAGGCCAGAGATTGGGAGGCCGCCATTTTCATTCCCATCCTCCAGAACTCTATGGAAAGCGTTCAGGGATAAAAGCTCTTGAAAGCGAACCTGAGCGGATGACTTAGCCCGGCCCCTGGTAAGGGTGGTGCAATTCCGCCTTGGGCAAAGACACTTGAGAATCACTACAACAGGTCCCTCCCCTAGAAGATCAACAAGAAATCCAGCCAGGACCAAGTTCACCTACCAAGGAGAGTGGGTTCAATACCAAGGACAACAGCAGAATTCCAGAGGAAGAGAAAGCAAAGCATGGAACTCATGGCTTTATCCCCATGATTCTTTAGTCTTGCAGTTAATTTAATTTTTCTTTCAATTTTTTTTCTTCTTTTGCTAAACTTTTACCCTTTTCTCTTTTTTAACGTTTTTAACTAGTTTATCTAATATATATATATATATATATATATATATATATATATATATATATTTTCTTTATCTTTATTTGTTTTCCTTTTTTAATTTTTATTTCTGAACTTCTTTTTATCCCCTTTCTCCCCCCATGATTTGGGGTCTCTTTTGATTTGGTTAAAGTGCATTTTCCTGGGGTCTTTTCCACCCTTTTAGTATTTTACTTCCTCCTTCATATATTCTTATCTGGACAAAATGACAAGGCGGAAAAACTCACCACAAAAAAAAAGAACAAGAGGCAGTACTGAAAGCTAGGGACCTAATCAATACGGACATTGGTAATATGTCAGATCTAGAGTTCAGAATGATGATTCTCAAGGTTTTAGCCAGGCTTGAAAAAGGCATGGAATATATTAGAGAAACACTCTCTGGGGGGATAAAAGCCCTTTCTGGAGAAATAAAAGAACTAAAATCTAAACAAGTTGAAATAAAAAAGCTATCAATGAGGTCCAATAAAAAATGGAGGCTCTTACTGCTAGGAAAAATGAGGCAGAAGAAAGAATTAGTGATATATAAGACCAAATGACAGAGAATAAAGAAGCTGAGCAAAAGAGAGACAAACAGCTACTGGACCATGAGGGGAGAATTCAAGAGATAAGTGACATCATAAGACAAAACAACATTAGAATAATTGGGATTCCAGAAGAAGAATAAAAGGAAAGAGGAGCAGAAGGTATATTGGAGAGAATTATTATAGAGAATTTCCCTAATATGGCAAAGGGAACAAGCATCAAAATACAGGAGGTGCAGAGAACTAAACTCAAAATCAACAAGAATAGATCCACACCCCATCACCTAATAGTAAAATTTACAAGCCTTAGCGACAAACAGAAAATCCTGAAAGCAGCCCGGGAAAAGAAGTCTGTAACATGCAATGGTAAAAATATTAGACTGGCAGCGGACTTATCCACAGAGACCTGGCAGGCCAGAAAGAACCAGCATAATATATGAAGAGCATTAAACAAGAAAAACATGCAGCCAAGAATACTATATCCAGCAAGGCTATCATTGAAAATAGAAGGAGAGATAAAAAGCTTCCAGGACAAACAAAAACTGAAAGAATTTGCAAACACCAAACCAGCTCTACAGGAAATATTGAAAGGGGTCCTCTAAGCAAAGAGAGAGCCTAAAATTAGTTGACCAGATAGGTACAGAGACAATATACAGTAACAGTCACCTTACAGACAATACAATGGCACTAAATTCATATCTCTCAATAGTTGGCCTGAATGTTAATGGGCTAAATACCTCAATGAAAACACACAGGGTATGGATAAAAAAACAAAACCAATCAATATGCTGACTATAAGAAACTTATTTTAGACCTGAAGCCACCACCAGATTTAAAGTGAGGGGGTGGAAAACAATTTACCATGCTAATGGACATCAGAAGAAAGCTGGGGTGGCAATTCTTGTATCAGATCAATTAGATTTTAAGCCAAAGACTATAAGAGATAAGGAAGGAAACTATATCATACTCAAAGGGTGTGTCCAACAAGAAGATCTAACAATTTTTAATATCTATGTCCCTAACATGGGAGCAGCCAACTATATAAACCAACGAATAACAAAATCAAAGAAACACATCGACAATAATACAATAATAGGAGGATTTTTTTAACACTCCCCACACTGAAATGGACAGATCATCCAAGCAAAAGATCAACAAGGAAATAAAGGCCTTAAATGACACACTGGACCAGATGGACATCACAGATATATTCAGAACCTTTCATCCCAAAGCAACAGGATACACATTCTTCTCTAGTACACATGGAACATTCTCCAGAATAGATCACATCCTGGGTCATAAATCAGGTCTCAACTGGTATCAAAAGACTGGGATCATTCCCTACATATTTTCAGACCACAATGCTAGAACTCAATCACAAGAGGAAATTTGGAAAGAACCCAAATACATGGAGACTAAACAGCATCCTTCTAAATTATGAATGGGTCAACCAGGAAATTAAAGAAGAATTGAAAAAATCATGGATACAAATGATAATGAAAACACAAGTGTGCAAAATCTTTTGGACACAACAAAGGCAGTCCTGAGGGGAAAATATATAGCTGTACAAGCCTTTCTCAAGAAACAACAAAGGTATCAAATACACAACCTAACCCTGCACCTAAAGGAGCTGGAGAAAGAAAAGCAAAGAAAGCCTAAACCAAGCAGGAGAAGATAAATCATAAAGATCAGAGCAGAGATCAACCCATTCTATTCAATGAAATAGAAACAAAAAAAACAATAGAACAAATCAACAAAACCAGGAGCTCGTTCTTTGAAGGAATTAATAAGATTAATAAACCCCTGGCCAGACTCATCAAAAAGAAAAGAGAAAGGATTAAAATAAGTAAAATATGAATGAAAGAGGAGAGATCACAACCAACACCAAAGAAATACAAACAATTATAAGAACATACTATGAGCAACTCTACACCAACAAATTTGACAATCTGGAAGAAATGGATGCATTCCTAGAGACATATAAACTACCACAACTGAACCAGGAAGAAATAGAAATGTGAACAGACCTATAACCAGTAAGGAGATTGAAACAGTCATCAAAAATCTCCAAACGAACAAAAGCTCAGGACCAGATGGTTTCCCAGGGGAATTCTACCAAACATTTAAATAAGAAGTAATTCCTATTCTCCTGAAACTGTTCCAAAAAATAGAAATGGAAGGAAAACTTCCAAACTCATTTTATGAGGCCAGCATCACCTTGATCCCAAAACCAGAAAAGGATCCCACCAAAAAAGAGAACTACAGACCAATATCCTTGATAAACACAGATGCAAAAATTCTCACCAAAATACTAGCCAATAGGATCCAACAGTACATTAAAAGGATTATTCATCACAACCAAGTGGGATTTATTCCAGGGCTACAGGGTTAGTTCAACATCCGCAAATCAATGTGATAGGACACATCAATAAAAGAAAGAACAAGAACCAGATGATACTCTCAATAGATGCTGAAAAAGCATTTGACAAAGTACAGCATCCCTTCCTGATCAAAACTCTTCAAAGTGTAGGGATAGAGGGCACACACTTCAATATTATCAAAGCCATCTATGAAAAACCCACCGCAAATATCATTCTCAATGGAGAAAAACTGAAAGCTTTTCTGTTAAGTTCATGAACACGGCAGGGATGTCCATTATCACCACTGCTATTCAACATAGTACTAGAAGTCCTAGCCTCAGCAATAAGACAACAAAAAGAAATTAAAGCATCCAAATTGGCAAAGAAGAAGTCAAACTATCACTCTTTGCAGATGATATGATACTATATGTGGAAAACCCAAAAGACTCCACTCCAAAACTGCTAGAACTTGTACAGGAATTCAGTAAAGTGTCAGGATAAAAAATCAATGCACAGAAATCAGTTGCATTTCTCTACACCTACAAGACAGAAGAAAGAGAAATTAAGGAGTCAATCCCATTTACAATTGCACCCAAAACCATAAGATACCTAGGAATAAACCTAACCAAAGAGGCAAAGTATCTATACTCAGAAAACTATAAAGTACCCATGAAAGAAACTGAGGAAGACACAAAGAAATGGAAAAATGTTCCATGCTCCTGGATTGGAAGAATAAATATTGTGAAAATTTCTATGCTACCTAAAGCAATCTACACATTTAATGCAATCCCTATCAAAAAACTGCCCATTTTTTTCAAAGAAATGGAACAAATAATCCTCAAATTTATATGGAACCAGAAAAGACCTCGAATAGCCAAAGGAATATTGAAAAAGAAAGCCAAAGTGGGTGGCATCACAATTCCAGACTTCAAGCTCTATTACAAAGCCGTCATCATCAAGACAGCATGGTACTGGCACAAAAACAGACACATAGTTCAATGGAACGGAATAGAGAGCCCAGAAATAGACCCTCAACTCTATGGTCAACTAATCTTCGACAAAGCAGGAAAGAATGTCCAATGGAAAAAAGACAGCCTCTTCAATAAATGGTGCTGGGAAAATTGGACGGCCACATGCAGAAAAATGAAATTGGACCACTTCCTTACACCACACACGAAAATAGACTCAAAATGGATGAAGGACCTCAATGTGAGAAAGGATTCCATCAAAATCCTTGAGGAGAATGCAGGCAGCAACCTCTTCAACCTCAGCCGCACCAACATCTTCCTAGGAACATCACCAAAGGCAAGGGAAGCAAGGACAAAAATGAACTATTGGGATTTCATCAAGATCAAAAGCTTTTGCACAGCAAAGGAAACAGTTAACAAAACCAAAAGACAACTGACAGAATGGGAGAAGATATTTGCAAACGACATATCAGATAAAGGGCTAGTATCCAAAATCTATAAGGAATGAAGCAAACTCAACACCCAAAGAACAAACAATCCAATCAAGAAATGGGCAGAGGACGTGAACAGACATTTCTGCAAAGAAGACATCCAGATGGCCAACAGACACATGAAAAAGTGCTCCACATCACTCGGCATCAGGGAAATCAAATCAAAACCACAATGAGATATCACCTCACACCAGTCAGAATGGCTAAAATTAACAAGTCAGGAAATGACAGATGCTGGCGAGGATGTGGAGAAAGGGGAACCCTCTTATACTGTTGGAGGGAATGCAAGCTCGTGCAACCTTCTGGAAAACAGCATGGAGGTTCCTCAAAATGTTGAAAATAGAACTACCCTATGACCCAGCAATTGCACTATTGGGTATTTACCCTAAATATTCAAACATAGTGATCCAAAGGGGCACGTGTACCCGAATGTTTATAGCAGCAATGTCTACAATAGCCAAACTATGGAAAGAACCTAGATGCCCATCAACAGATGAATGGATAAAGAAGAGGTGGTATATATACACAATGGAATACTATGCAGCCATCACAAGAAACAAAATCTTGCCATTTGCGACAACGTGGATGGAACTAGAGGGTTGCATTTCTCCACACCAACAACAAGACAGAAGAAAGAGAAATTAAGGAGTCAATCCCATTTACAATTGCACCCAAAACTATAAGATACCTAGGAATAAGCCTAACCAAAGAGGCAAAGTATCTATACTCAGAAAATTATAAAGTATCCATGAAAGAAATTGAGGAAGACAGAAAGAAATGGAAAAATGTTCCATGCTCCTGGATTGGAAGAACAAATATTGTGAAAATGTCTATGCTACCTAAAGCAATCTAATTATTTAATGCAATCCCTATCAAAATGCCATACAATTTTTTCAACAAAATGGAACAAATAATCCTAAAATTTATATGGAACCAGAAAAGACCTCGAATAGCCAAAGGAATATTGGAAAAGAAAGCCAAAGTTGGTGGCATCACAATTCTGGACTTCAAGCTCTAACAAACTGTCATCATCAAGACAGTATGGTACTGGCACAAAAACAGACACATAGATCAATGGAACAGAATAGAGAATCCAGAAGTGGACCCTCAACTCTATGGTCAACTAATCTTCGACAAAGCAGGAAAGAATATCCAGTCAAAAAAAGAGTCTCTTTAAGAAATGGTGTTGGGAAAATTGGACAGCCACATGCAGAAGAATGAAATTAGACCATGTCCTTACACCACACATGAAAATAGACTCAAAATGGATGAAGGACCTCAATGTGAGAAAGGAATCCATCAAAATCCTTGAGCAACCTCTTTGACCTTAGCTGCAGCAACTTCTTCCTAGGAACATCGCCAAAGGCATGGAAAGCAAGGGAAAAAATGAACTATTGGGATTTCATCAAGATCAAAAGCTTTTGCATTGCAAAGGAAACAGTCAACCAAACCAAAAGACAACTGACAGAATGGGAGAAGATATTTGCAAATGACATATCAGATAAAGGGCTAGTGTCCAAAATCTATAAAGAGCTTAGAAAACTCAACACCCAAAGAACAAAGAATCCAATCAAGAAATGGTCAGAGAACATGAACGACATTTCTGTAAAGAAGACATCCAGTTGGCCAATAACACATGAAAAAGTGCTCCACATCACTTGGCATCAGGGAAACAAGATGGGATCAGGAGGGAGACAAACCATAAGAGACTAATTTCATAAAACAAACTGAGGGTTGCTGGGGGGAGGGGGGGAGGGAAAAGTTGTGTGGTTATGGACATTGGGGAGGGTATGTGCTATGGTGAATGCTGTGAAGTGTGTAAACCTAACGATTCACAGACCTGTACTCCTGGGGATAAAAATACATTATATATTTATAAAAAAATTTAAAAATTAGAAAAATAGTTGAAAATAGAACTACCCTAAATCCCAGCAATTGCACTACTAAGGATTTCCCTCAAAGATAAAAATGTAGTGATCCAAAGGGGCACCTGCACACCTATGTTTATATCAGCAAAGTACACAGTAGCCGAGCTACAGAAAAAACCCAGACGTCCATCAACAGATGATTGGATAAAGAAGATGTGGTGTATATATATATATATACACAATGGACTACTACTCAGGCATTCCAAAATGAAATTTTGCCATTTGCAAAAATGTGGATGAAACTAGAGTGTATTAGGCTAAGTGAAATAAGTTAAACAAAGAAAGACAAATATCATATGATCTCACTCATATGTAGAAATTAAGAAACAAAACAGAATCATAAGGGAAGCGAGGAAAAAATAAAACAAGACAAAAATCAGACAAGAAAACAAACCATAAGAAACTTAATTACAAGAAACAAACTCAGGGTTGCTGGAGAGGAAGTGGGTGGATAGATGGGGTAAGTGGGTGATGGGCATTAAGGATGGCACATGATGTAATGAGCACTGGGTATGATATAAGACTGATGAAACACTGACCTCTACCTCTGAAACTAATAATACATTATATTTCAGTTAATTGAGTTTAAATTTTAAAAAACTATTGGAAGTTAAAAAAAAAAGGAAGTAAAAAGACATAAGGTCCCCAAATCTCTTGCAAATAGATCAGAAAAAGAACATGTACAGAGTTAAAATTTTATGTATTATACTATATATTAAAATTAATATATATTCTCATATATATAACTTATAAACTTTAAAATTATATAAGCATATATTTATTCATAATCTGAGAGGAGACAGACAGACATTAAGGAAAAATTCTCATAGCTGAGGAGTTTAATTTCTAGGTTTCATATGTGAGATGATAAAGGATATATAAAAAAATACTAAGGTGGAGAAAGAGGCAAGATGGCAGAAGAGTAGCAGACTGAAATGACATCAGATCCCGGAGTTTAGCTAGATAGGTATCAAACTATTCCAAACACCTACAAACTCAAAATGAGATAGCAGAGAAGAGCAACAATTCTAGGAACAGAAAATCAACCACTTTCTGAAAGGTAGGACGTGTGGAGTAGTGAATTCAAAGCCTTGGGAAGATAGACCACAGGGGGAGGGCCAGCTCCAAGCAAGTGGCAGAGCAGTGGGGGATAAAAATCAGAACATTTCAGTCATCTCCACTGAGGGACATTACTCCAGAGGCTAAGCAGAAGTGGAGCCATCACGAGGACGGTGTAGCCTCAGGTCCCACAGGGTCACAGAAAGATTGGGGGTGGCTGAGTGTAGCAGAGCTTCCAGGTATCAGAGTGGAGAATCCAACTACAGAGACAGAGCTGAAGAGTGAGCTTTCAGGTCAGGGTTCCCTTAAACTGTGACCCAAGTCACAGTTGGGCCACTGATCCTTGAGCAGGGACCCCAAAGCAGATCCAGGGAGACTTACCTTCCTGCTTAAGGAGGAGCAGTGTGGCAGGAATCTGCTCAGTTTGGAGACTCCAGGTGGGGCTGTGCACCAGAGATAGAAACGCTCGGTCACAGGCTGGGTGGGCATGGAATATGGCCAGAGACCAGGGAGATAAGAGTGATTTATTGCTTGTCTCTGGGAGCACACTGAGGAGTGGGGCCCTGAGCTCTCAGTTCCTCTGGGCCAGATATTGGGAGGCCGTCATTTTCATTCCCATCCTCCAAGGCTCTATGGAAAGCATTCAGGGAATAT
Source organism: Meles meles (assembly GCF_922984935.1). NCBI lineage: Eukaryota > Metazoa > Chordata > Mammalia > Carnivora > Mustelidae > Meles > Meles meles. The sequence continues at coordinate 96,574,706 of NC_060071.1, read as the reverse complement.
AAGCTCCCTAGATTGAACCCAAGCAGATTACTTAGCCTGGTCCCTGGCAAGGCCCATGCAATTCCACCTCAGGCAAAGACATTTGAGAATCCCTCTTAGAGGCCCCTTCCCCAGGAGATCAGGTAGAATATCCAGCCAAGCCAAAGCTCACCAATCAAGGAGAACAGTGGAACTCCAGAGCTAGGGGAAAGCAACACACAGAATTCATGGCTTTTTCCCCATAATCCTTTAGTCTCCCAAAGTTAATTTTTTTCATTTTTTTCTTATTCTATTTATTTAACTTTTTCTCTTTCCTCTTTTGACATTTTTAACTAGTTTATCTTAAAGATATCTTTCTAAAAAATATTTTAAACCTTCATTGTTATAGTCATATTTTATTCCTTCATTGTATTTAACCATACTTTTTGTATACATATAGGTTTTTCTTTGCTAAAAAACTTGTTATACAATTTCTTCGAATAGATCAAAATATACCCTAATCTACCACATGGGTTTTTTCTCATCTCCAAACTGATTACACTCCCTCCTCATTTTTTTCCCCTTCTTCCAACCAACTTATTTTACCAATTCCTTTTTTATGATTTTATTTTAATTTTCATGTTTACAGTCATATTCCATCCCTTCATCATGTTTACTTTGTTTTTCTTTCTTTAAAATTTTGGTAGGTAGTCTCTTCTAAGAGACCAAAATATTCCCAAAATCAAGTGGGTGGTTCTGTTCTATTCACCAGTATGTGTGTGTGTGTGTGTGTGCATGTGTGTGTGTGTGTGTGTATGTGTGTGTGTATAGATAATTTTTATTTTTATTTTTATTTCTTTCTCCCCCTTTCTTCTCCCCACAGTTTGGATCTCTTCTGATATGGTTAACATACATTTTTCTGGAGCCTTTGCCACACTTATAGTATTTTTTCTCTCATTCATATATTCTTATCTGGATAAAATGACAAGGGATAAAAATGCACAAAAAACCCCCCAAAAACAAAACAAAACAAAAAAAACAAGAGGCAGTACCAATGTTAGGGACTCAACCAATACAGATATTGGTAATATGTCAGAACTATGGTTCAAAATGATGATTCTCAATGTGCTAGCTGGGCTTGAAAAAGGCATGGAAGATATTAAAGGAACACTTTCTGGAGAAATACAATCTCTTTCTGGAGAAATAAAAGAACTAAAATCTAACCAAGTTGAAATCAAAACAGCTATTAATGAGGTATAATAAAAAAATGGAGGCTCTTAGTGCTAGGAAATGTGAGGCAGAAGAGAGAATTAGTGATATAGAAGACCAAATGACAGAGAATAAAGAAGCTGAGCAAAAGAGAGAGAACTACTGGAACACAAGAGGAGAATTTGAGAGAAAACTGATACCATAAGATGAAACAATATTAGAATAATTGGGATTCCAGAAGAATAAGAATGAGGGGGGGTGCAGAAGGTATATTGGAGCAAATTATAGTAAAGAATTTCCCTAATATGGCAAAGGAAAGCACCACCAAAATGCAGGAGGCATGAAGAACCTCCCTCAAAATCAATAAAAATGGGTCCACACCCTGTCATCTAATAGTAAAACTTACAAGTCTTAGTGACAAAGAGAGAATCCTGAAAGAAGTTCAAGACAAGAAGTCTGTAACATACAATGGTATTAGACTGGCAGCAGACTGATCCACAGAGATCTGGCAGGCCAGAAAGAACTGGCATGACATATTCAGAGCATTAAATGAGAAAACTATGCAGCCAAGAATACTATACCCACCAAGGCTATCATAGAAAATAGAAGGAGTGATAAAAATCTTCCAGGAAAAACAAAAATTAAAAGAATTTGCGAACAACAAACCAGCCCTGCAGGAAATATTGAAAGGAGTCCTCTAAGCAAAGAGAGAGCCTAAAAGTAGTAGATCAGAAAGGAACAGATACAATATAAGTAACAATTACCTTACAGACAATACAGTAGCACTAAATTCACATCTTTCAATAGTTACCCTGAATGCAAATGGGCAAAATGTCCCAAACAAGAGACATAGGGTATCAAAATGGATTAAAAACCAAAACCCATCAATATGCTATCTACAAGAAACTCATTTTAGACTCAAAGACACCTCCAGATTTAAAGTGAAGGGGTGGAAAATAGTTTACCATGCTAATGGTCATCAAAAGAAAGCTGGGGTGGTAATCCTTATATCAGATCAATTAGATTTTAAGCCAAAGACTATAATAAGAGATGAGGAAGAACACCATATCATAGTGTCTTCCAACAAGAAGATCTAACAATTTTCAATATCTATACTCCTAACATGCAAGCCAAATTTATAGCCAACTATATAAACCGATTAATAACAAAATCAAAGAAACACAATGACAATAATACAATATAGTAGGGGACTTTAACACCCCCCTCACTGAAATGGACAGATCATCCAAGCAAAAGATCAACAAGGCAATAAAGGCCTTAAATGACACACTAGACCAGATGGACATCACAGATATATTCAGAACATTCCATCCCAAAGCAAAAGAATACACATTCTTCTCTAGTGCACTTGGAACATTCTCCAGAATTGATCACATCCTGGTGTACAAATTAGGTCTGAATTGGTACCAAAAGATTGCAATAATTCCCTGCATATTTTCAGACCACAATGCTCTGAAGCTAGAATGCAATCAAAGAGGAAAATTGGAAAGAAATCAAAAACAAGGAGGCTAAAGAGCATCCTACTAAAGAATGAATGGGTCAACCAGGAAATTAAAGAAGAATTGAAAAATTCATGGAAACAAATGATAATGAAGACACACTGTTCAAAATTTGTGGGACTCAGCAATTTGTGGGACTATCAAAATACTAGCCAATAGGATCCAACAGGACATTAAAAGGATTATTCACCACGACCAAGTGGGATTTATTCCTGGGCTGCAAGTTTGGTTCAACATCCACAAATTAATCCATGTGATACAATACATTAATAAAAGGAAGAATAAGAACCTTATGATACTCTTATTCGATGTTGAAAAAGCATTTGATGAAGTACAGCATCTATTCTTGATCAAAACTATTCACAGTGTGGGGATAGAGGGTACATACCTCAATATCATCAAAGCCATCTATAAAAAACCCATAGTGAGTATCATTCTCAATGGGGAAAAAGTGAGAACTTTTCCTCTAAGGTCAGGAGCACAGCAGGGCTGTCCACTATCACCACTGCTATTCAACATAGTACTAGAAGTCCTAACCTCAGCAATCAGACAACAAAAAGAAATTAAAGGCATCTGAATTGGCAAAGAAGTCAAACTCTCACTCTTTGCAGATGATATGATACTTTATGTGGAAAATCCAAAAGACTCCAAATCTGCTAGGACTTGTACAGGAATTCAGTAAAGTGTCAGGATATAAAATCAATGCACAGAAATCATTTGCATTTCTCCACACCAACAACAAGACAGAAGAAAGAGAATTAAGGAGTCAATCCCATTTACAAATTGCACCCAAAACCATATGGTACCTAGGAATAAACCTAACCAAAGAGACAAAATATCTATACTCAGATAACTATAAAGTATTCATGAAAGAAATTGAGGAAGACACAAAGAAATGGAAAAATGTTTCATGCACATGGATTAGAAGAATAAACATTGTAAAAATTCTATGCTACCTAAAGCAATCTACACATTTAATGCAATCCCTATCACAATACCATCAACTTTTTTCAAAGAAATGGAATAAATAATCCTAAAATTTATGTGGAACCAGAAAAGACCTCGAATACCCAGAGGAATGTTGAAGGAAGCCAAAATTGGTGGCATCACATTTCCAGACTTTAAGCTCTATAACAAAGCTGTAATCATCAGGACAGTATGGTACTGGAACAGAAATAGACACATAGATCAGTGCAACAGAATAGAATCACACAGAAATAGACCCTCAACTCTATGGTCAACTAATCTTCAACAACACAGTAAAGAATGTACAGTGGAAAAAAGAGTCTCTCTAACAAATGATGTTGGGAAAATTGGACAGCCACATGCAGAAGAATGAAATTGGACCATTTCCTTACACCACACACAAAAATAGACTAAAAATGGATTAAAGACTTCAATGTGAGACAGAAATCCATCAAAATCCTTGAGAAGAACACAAGCAGCAACCTCTTCAACCTCAGTCACAGCAACTTTCTTTCACAGAAACATCGCCAAAGGCAAGGGAAGCAAGGGCAAAAATGAACTATTGGGACTTCATCAAGATCAAAAGCTTTTGCACAGCAAAGCAAACAGTGAACAAAACCAAAAGACAACTGACAGATGGGAGAAGTTATTAGCAAATGACGTATCAGATAAAGGGCTAAAATCTATAAAGAACTTACTAAACTCAACACCCAAAGAACAAAGAATCAGTCAAGAAATGGGCAGAGGACATGAACAGACATTTCTGCAAAGAAAACATCCAGATGGCCAACAGACACATGAAAAAGTGCTCCATATCACTTGGGATCAGGGAAATACAAATCAAAACCACAATGAGAAACCACCTCACACCTGTCGGAATGGCTAAAATTAAGATGTCAGGGAATGACAGATGTTGGTGAGAATGTGGAGAAAGGGGAACCCTCCTACACTCTTGGTGGGAATGTAAGATGATGCAGCCACTCTGGGAAACAGCATGGAGGTTCCTCAAAAAGTTGAAAACAGAGCTACCCTATGTCCCAGCAATTGTGCTACTGGGTATTTACCCTAAAGATACAAATGTAGATCTGAGGGTGTACATGCACCCGGATGTTTATATCAGTAATGTCCACAATAGCCAAAGTATGGAAAAAACCTGATGTCTATCATCAGATGAATGGATAAAGAAGATGTAGTATATGTATACATATGTATATGTATATATATATGTGTGTGTGTGTATATATATATATATATATACACACACACATACAATGGAATACTATTCAGCCATCAAAAGAAATGAAATCTTGCCATTGCAATGATGTGGATGGAACTAGAGTGTATTATGCTGAGCAAAATATGTCAATCAGAGAAAGACAATTATCATACGATCTCCCTGATATGAAGAATTTGAGAGGCAGAGTGGGGTTTGGGGGTAGGGAAGGAAAAAATGAAACAAGATGGGATCGAGAGGAAGACAAACCATAACAGACTCTTAACCTTACAAAACTAATTAAGGGTTTCTGGGGCAGGGGTGTGTGTAGAGAGTGGGTTAAGGACATTGGTGAGGGTATGTGATATGGAGAGTGCTGTTAATTTGTTAGCCTGATGATTTACAAACCTGTACCCCTGGGGCAAATAATACATTATATGTTAATAAAAATAACTAATAAAACAAAAAACAAACAAGCAAAGAAAATACTAATGTGAAGATGAAAATAAGGAAGCAAAAGCAAAAGATAATAAAAATACAAAATATGATGATATAAATAAACAATATAGAGTAGAGATTTTCATGACTTTGGTGCTGCTAAAACCCTGGATAATAAGCAGCTGGCTTGCCTTAGTCACTGATTTAAGTTCCAGGAAATCATAAACACTATGCCTGACAGTATCCTAATTCAATGTATCTCAATGTTTTTTACAAATGTTATCAAAACAAGAATTCCAAAGAGGTTATCATTTCCAAAAACTTCTGATACCTGTAAGGGTAATGGTGACTCATTTTAATTATACCTTTTTATTTTGGGGGAGGTTAAACTATGGAATATATATAATAGAAATAATTGAATTATTAAAGCAGGCTCACACAAATAATAATTTTTAACAAACTTTAAATATAATTCAAAGTCTACAAATAAAACATAGACACAAACACAGCACATCTTTCTGGCAGGACCTTCAGTCTGTGAGGTACAACTTCCTCATTATCCCTTCTCTTCAGGACTATGTTTTGGTGTCAGAGTCCCTAACAATATGTGCTGAACGCTGACCTCTGAGGAAGTTGCTCTGTGGCTTCTTAGCTCTGAGTCATACACATATAAAAGAAATATAAATAACATCCATCCTTCAGCCAGCCAGTTCTCAAATTATGAACCCCAGGTTTAATTACATGAATTAATTTGAGAAGCCCCAAAAAAGTTTTTATTGTTATAAGGAAAGTTTTAGGGTAAGCACCCCTTAACATATTTACACTAATCAATGTTACTAGAGTGTTTTTAATGAGGCTGATGAAGATCATTTATTCTTTTGGACATTGTCGATATAAATCATTTCTTTGGGTAACTCTGGGTAGGGAAGGAAAATATCAGAAGCCTTCCATTGTGCTTTCTTTCTCATGGAGCCAAATAAATATCATATTACCCTTAAAAATTTAGAAAATTCTATTATTGATGCTAGGAGAATATCATATGTAGAATGTCTCGACATAATTTGTGGAATGATCTATTTAACTTCCTATTTTAGTTCAGATAAACATAAACATATTTTAGATTTTTTCAGAAATTATTTTTCTTTTAGCCCATGTAAGATCATACTCTTATTTTATAGTTCAGGATATTTTGTTATAATTCAGATGGATATTCTTATAATTATGATAAAGAAAACATGACAGTGTACAAAAAGATGAGAAATTTAGTAGGGACATACTATTGATAATGGTATCTTAAAGCATGTTTCCTCAAGATAAATCTACCATAGAGCAATTTCAATTTTTAAGTCTATAATTTGTTAACCTATTTTGTTATACTCCATTCAACAATATTTTCACTAATATTTAATTTCTTAGTAAGGTCAAAGCTACATTTAATTTTTTTGAAAATGAAGAGCATGGAATTTAGTCACTATTGGTAGTTCTGTTTTTTACAAAACTTACAGTAATCCTACCACTTCCCCTGTATTGTCTACCTAAAAATAAGGTACCAAAATGAAACATTCTGTAGCCTGTTTCTTTAGCACATTCTATTGTGATAACTATTTGATTCTCTAGTCACTGGAACTCTATGGCAATACAAATACTTTTAGAAAATTTAGTTGTTTATCAGTTGGGGTTCAACCAGCAAAGCAAATTAGCTGTATTATGGAACGAGGATATTATAATGAGGATTAGAATTTATACCTTTGTGAAAAGAGATAGGAGAGTGAAGGTACACATAAGAGTTGGACAGTTGGGAAGATTGTTGAGCTCATTTTGTAATGCCAAGAATGTTGATTGCATGGTGTTATGCTGATGAGGAAGTCTATTGGAAGCTATTGCCACTATGTGGATTCTACCTCTACCTATAGCCAATAGTCTAGCACCTGTGAGTCAGCAACAGTTGTTCAACAGGACACACAGTAGGCAGGAAGAACAGTACACAGAACAGAGGAGCATAATATCTGAGATGGAATCCACCTGTTTGTCTCTGTTTGTCCCTGCAAACTTTAACTGCCATCTTTATAAAGCCATGGCCACTCTCAACTTTTACCTTCCAGATGTCACATAATATCATTTTTAGGCCAATTCTAACTAGAAACAGAAAGAAAGGGATTCTGGGAAATGTAATTCCCTGCTTAACCAAATATATTGGTCATGTAGACCTTTGGCCCCAGGGCTTTAGTATCAACCGTTCTTTTAAAGGTTTTTATTTATTTGTCAGAGAGAGAGAGCACAAGCAGGGGGAGCGGTCGGCTGAGCAGGCAGAGGGAGAAGCAGGTTCCCTGCTGAGCAAGCAGCCAATTGTGGGACTTGACCTCAGGACCCTGGGATCATGACCTGAGCCACAGGTAGATACTTAACTGACTGAGCCATCCAGATATCCCTAGTCTCAACCATTAAATAAGCAACATTAAAATAAAAAATAAGCTAACATTAAGATAGAGTTATGCCAAATAAACAACCTAATTTTATACTTCAAGGAAATAGAAAAAAAAAAATAAACAAAGCCCAAAGTTAGTAGAAGAAAGGAAATAGCAAAGATCAGAGTAGAAATACAATTAGTGAAAGTAAGAGCTAGTTTTTTGGAATTTTTTAAAAACATTTACAAAACAGACAAATCTTTAACTAGAGTTACCAAGGAGGGAGGAGGAAGAGAAGATGCAAAATCAGATGAAAAACATGTTACAACTGATGCCACAAAAATGGAAAGGATCATAGGAAACCATTATGAAAAACTATATGCTTACAAACTGGACTACATCAAAGAAATAGATAAATTCTTAGAAATATACAATCTAACAAGATAACTGAGCAAGTCAATTACGAGTAAGGAGACTGAATCAGTAATCAAAAACTTCCCAAAGAAGAAAAACCCAGGACAAAATGGCTTCACTGGTGAATTCTACCAAATATTTTTTTAAAAGAATTAATTCTAATTCTTCTTAAACTCTTTAAAAAATAGAAAAGGAAGGAATACTTTCAAACTCATTTTACAAGTTCAGAGTTCAATGATACTAAAACCAGCAAGGATGACACAAGAAAAGAAAATAGGCTAACATCTCTGATAAATATAGATGCAAACACTAACAACAAATATAAACAGACTGAATTTCACAATATATTAAAAGGATAATACACAATGATCAGGTGAGATTTATTCTAGGGAATCAAGAATGATGCAAAACCCACAAATCAGAGTTACACACCACAAAATGAAAAAAAAAATCAAATGATCATTAATAGATACAGAAAAAGCATTTGAAAAAAGTCAACATCCATTTACAGTAAAAACTCTCAAAAAAGTGGATATAGAGGGAATGTTCTTGAACATAAAAAGGTCTCATATGACAGATAGACAGCCAACATCATACTCAATTCTTAAAAGCTAAAAGCTTTTCCTCTAAGACCAGAAATAAGACAAAAGCACCCCACTCTCACTACTATTATTCTACATAGTACTGGAGTATAGCCACAGTCATCAGACAAGAAATAAAAGACATCCAAATCAGAAAAGAAGTAAAATTATCTTTATTTGCAGATGATACAATAAAATATATAGAAGACCCTAAGGATGCAACCAAAAAGAGGAGGAGGAGGAGGAGGAGGAGGAGGAGAAAAGAAGAAGAGGAAGAGAGAAAAAGAGAAAGAAGGAGGAGGAGGAGAAGAAAGAAAGAAAAAAGAAAAGAAAAAGAAAGAAAAGAATGCAACTCTTAGAATTAATAAATGAATTCAGGAAAATTGCATGATATAAAATCAATTAAACAAAAAATCTGTCACATTTCCACACAGTAATAATGAACTACCAGTGAAAGAAATAATGGGAATAATCCCATTTACAATTTCATCAAAAAGAATAAAATCCCTAAGAATAAATTTGACCAAAGGGATAAAAGAGCTATATACTGAAAACTGTGACACTGATGAAAGAAATTGAGGAAGACAGAAATTAATGGAAAGATATTTTTTGCTAATGGGTTGGAAGAGTTAATGTGGTTAAAATGTCCATACTACACAAAGCAATCTAAAGATTCAATGCCATCCTATCCTATCAAAATTCCAATAGATTTTTCACAGTATTAAACAATCCAAAAATGTATATAGACCCACAAAGGACTCTAAATAGCCAAAGCAATAGTGACAAAAAAACAAAAAAGCTGGTGGCATCATACTCGCTAATTTCAAATTATATTACAAAGCTATAGAAAGCAAAATAGTATGATATTGACATAATAACAGACCACAGATCAATGGAACAGAACAAACAACCCAGAAATAAACCCACACATAGGGGCACCTGGGTGGCTCAGTGGGTTAAAGCCTCTGCTTTCGGCTCAGGTCATGATCCCAGGATCCTGGGATCGAGCCCCGCGTCGGGCTCTCTGCTCCGTGGAGAGCCTGCTTCCTCCTCTCTCTCTGCCTGCCTCTCTGCCTAGTTGTGATTTCTCTCTGTTGAATAAATAAAATGTTAAAAAAAATAAATAAATAAATAAAAATAAACCCACACATATTTATGGTTTGCTAATGACAAAGGAGCCAAAAATATCCAATTGGGAAAAGATAAGCTCTTCAATAAATGGTGCGGGAAAACTGGACAGCCGCATGCAAAACAATGAAACTGGACCATTATTTTAGATCATACACAAAAATTAACTCAGAATGGATTAAAGACTTTATTGTTAAGATCTGAAACCAGAAGACTCCTAGAAGAAGACATAATCAGTAAAGTCCTCAACCTTGTCTTGGCAATGATTTTTTGGATTTGATATCAAAAGCAAAGTCAACAAAAGCAAAAATAAACAAGTGGGATTATATCAAATTAAAAAGCATCTGCACAGCAAAGGAATTCATCAATAAAATGAAAAAACAATCTAGATTGTCTTCCAAATGGGAGAAACGATTTGCAAATCATAGTTCTAATAAGGAGTTAATATACAAAATATATAAATAACTCACAAAATGCAATAACAAAATGAAACAATTTAAAATAGGCAGAGGGGTGCCCGGGTGGTTCATTTGGTTAAGAGTCTAGCTCAGGTCTTGATCTCAGGGTCATGAGATCAAGGCCCACTTTGGGCTCCATGGTATAGAAGGAACCTGCTTAAGATTCTATATCTCTCTTTGCCCCTCCCCAATCACATGTGAACTCTCTCTCTAAAAACAAAAAAAGAAAAAAAGAAAAAGGCAGATAATCTTAATTATCTGAATAGACATTTTCCAAAGAAGATATACAGATGGACAAGAGGTGAATGAAAAGGTGTTCAGCACCACTAATCATCAGGGACTGCAATGACATATCATGTAATATCTGCCAGAATGGCTACTATCAAAAAGACAAAAATAACAAGTGTTGGCAAGAATGAGCAGAAAAGGGAACCTTGGTGCACTAATGGTAGAAATGTAAATGGTATAGCAAGTGTAGAAAACAGAATAGAGACTCATTAAAAAATAAAAAGTGAGCTACTATATGACCCAGAAATTCCATTTCTGTGTATTTATCCAAAGGAAAACAAAATGCTGACTCAGAAAGTTATATGCACCCTCATGTTCATTGCAGCATTATTTACAATAGCCAAGACATGAAAGCAACCTAAGTGTTCATTGTTGTATGCATGGATAAAGAAAACGTCATATAAGAAAACAACAGAGGGGCGCCTGGGTGGCTCAGTGGGTTAAAGCCTCTGCCTTCAGCTCAGGTCATGATCCCAGGGTCCTGGGATCGAGCCCCACATCCGGCTCTCTGCTCAGCAGGAAGCCTGCTTCCTCCTCTCTCTGTGCCTGCCTCTCTTCCTACTTGTGATCTATCTGTCAAAAAATAAGTAAATAAACAAATCTTTAAAAAAAAAAAGAAAAGAATACAACAGAATAGGGGCGCCTGGGTGGCTCAGTGGGTTAAAGCCTCTGTCTTCGGCTCAGGTCATGATCTCAGGGTCCTGGGATTAAGCCCAGCATCGGGCTCTCTGCTCTGTGGGGAGCCTGCTTCCTCCTCTCTCTCTGCCTGCCTCTCTGCCTAGTTGTGATTTCTCTCTGTCAAATAAATAAAATATTAAAAAAAAAAACAACAGAACTCAGCCATAAATTATAAGGAAATCTTAACATTTGTGACAACAAGAGTGGAACTTGAGGGCATTATGTTAAGTGAAATAATTGAGACAGAGAAAAACAAATACTATATGATCTCACATGTGGAATCTAGAAGATAAAACAACAACAAAAAGTCCAGCTCATGGATACAGTGAACAGATTGGTGGTCGGCAAAAGTAGAGGATGGGAAGTGGGCAAAAAAGAGTGAAAGTGGTTGAAAGATACAAACTTTCAGTTGTAAAATAATCATTCCTGGGAATATAATGTATAGTTTGATCACTACAGGCAATAATACCATATCGTATATTTGAAAGTTGCTAAGAGAGTGTATCTTAAAAGTTCTCATCACAAGAATATAAATTTTCAAACTATATGTGGTAATGCATGTTAACTAGCTTTATCACAGTGATCATTTCAACATACATAGACATATTAAATCATTATTTTGTACATTTGAAAGTAATACAACATGATATATCAACTATACCTCAAATTTTAAAAGTCTGGTCATTAAAAAGTGTGAAAAATTAATTTATACTGTAAAATTTGACATAAAATTAAAAAGATAAACATAACCCAAAACATTTGATTCTATGTTTCTAATAGACAAAATTAACCTAAAACATTACTGCATTCAAAGAAACTACTTTTAGAAATCAGCCGCTTGTAAATTATGTCAGTTTACCAGGTTATAGGATATCAAAATAGCTATTATCTAATATTAACATTATTATTATTGTTATTATTAATTTAGTCATTCACCTTAGACAAAACTGTACTGAACCTTTCTGGGCTATTGTACTAAATAAATGTACAAAGCACACTGAAATACTAAGATATATCAAACATAAGTTTTGATTGTGATGGTGTTTTGTATTTCTTATTTGGTTCCTGGTCATGTGAAAGAATGCCATAATTCATAGTTTCAAGAAGAAAAAGTTCTTTTTTCACTAAAGTCCATTTTTGGACTTTAGTGATGTCTGGCTCCTGTATGGCTCCTTCTTCCATGCGTTGTTGTAATTTGTATTGTATTATTGTCTTCCCCAAAAGATGGCAAGTTTTTTGACAGTAGGCAGGTTCATTGTCTTATTCATTATTTCCTTCTCTCAATGTCTACCAGAGAGTAGGGGATATGCTAGGCATTGATAAAAGTATATATATTTTAAAAGATGAGACTATAAAATGAAGTACCAAACAACAAAATATTAGTAATCACTTATTTGAAGGCAATTAATGCCATTTGGTAAGTATTTGAGAGAGGTTTAAACAAATAGCCTGGAACAGCAGTCAACATTTTTAGAGAAGTAGCAGTAATATCAATTTCCACAAATCTATTTTAAAAATTGCCTAGTTACCTTATTTAGATGTTTGTTATTTAGTTTTTCCTTTCTTTTCCCCCAGTATTATCTTTTCTGTTGCCTTTTTTGCGGGGGAGGGTTTCATATCTGTAATTCCTATCTTGTTAGATGTGAAAGCAAAATTGTTTAACAGACACATGTATTTCTGAACTTTGTTACATAAATATTTTTTTAAAAGGCTAATATGGGGTGCCTGGGTGGCTTAGTCTTTTAGCCGTTGGCCTTGGCTCAGGTCATGATCAATAGGGTCCTGGGATGGAGCCCCACATCTGACCCCTGCTCAGAGGGGAGTCTGCTTCTCCTTCTCCCTTTGTCTCTCCCCCTGCTTCTTGTGCTCTCTCTCTCTCTCGCTCTCTCTCTCTCTGTGTCAAATAAATAAATAAAATATTTTTTAAAATTAAAAAAAAGACTAATTTGTCATGTAATTCATAGTCTTTGCTCCTATGCTTACCTCTTTCATACCTGTTCGTGTTGTCATTTACAATTTTCACAGTTTAACTATTTATGTAAAGAGGATGTAATAGCTTAAAGAGTTTAAGAGCTGAACCAAGACAAATTTATAAAAAAACTGAAGGAAATTAAAATTCTCTAAATCATAAAATAATACATTACATATGTTCAACTCTTCCTTTGACTTTGTTTATGGAAATTCAAACTTGGTATGGTTGACCACATTTTCCAGTCTCAATATTACAAAGAGATTTTAGAGTGGTTTGTGTCATAAGATAGGAAGAAATTGAATTTTAGAACTTTATGTTGACCCACTTTTCAACTACTAATGAAATCATTTTCCTCCATATTTGGAGTTCTTTGTAACCTTATCATTTACTACATGGAGGTGAGATCACTCAATTCTATTCTCCATGACTTCCTGCAGGGTTCCTGGCCTGTCACCTTTAGGTCATCCTCTTGGTTAATGGAAATTATATGAGGGTATAGGCTACCAGGGTGTAATGAAAGCTAATGAGGAGTAGAATGTCTCTAAACTAACTTGAACTCCTTTTGCAAAATTTGTTTTCCTCTATCTTGCCCCTTAAAATAGCATTATTTTGTAGAGACTTTATGGCTTTTTGATACTCCATGTAGAAAAAAAAGTCCTTGAAATGTTGTTGTATAACAGTGAAATATTTATCTGTAGTTAAAATGTAAAAACGAACAAACAAAACAAAAACAAACAAAAAAAACACCTCAACAAGAACAACAGCAAAACCTCAGAAGTTTAAAAAAATGGCAAGAGAAGATCTGAAAATGAGTCAGAAATAAAACTGCATTTAATACTTTATACGAGAAGGAAATAAGGGACACCATTAAAAGGCAAAGGGGCATGTTAACATAGAAAATCTTGATATTGCCAAGAACATGAATGATTCTTTAGCCTTAGTATTCAGTGGAGAAATTAAAAGGTCATAAAATACTTGCAGACTACAAGATGTATTTGTCTGAAGACAGGTGAATAAAATGAAATACCATTGACCCTTGAGCAATACAGGTTTGAACTGTATAGATGCACTAATGTGAATAGTTTTGACAAATATGGTGCAATACTATAAATGTGTTTTCTCTTCCTTATGATTTTCTTTTTTTTTTTAAAGATTTTATTTATTTATTTGACAGATAGAGATCACAAGTAGGGAGAGAGGCAGGCAGAGAGAGAGAGAGAGGAGGAAACAAGCTTCCTGCCAAGCAGAGAGCCCGATGCGGGGCTCGAGGGATCATGACCTGAGCGAAAGGCAGAGGCTTTAACCCACTGAGCCACCCAGGTGCCCCCCTTATGATTTTCTTAAACACTTTCTTTCTCTACCTTAATTTATTGTGAGAATATACTATATAATACATATAACATATAAAATACATATGAATCAATTATTTATATCATCATTAAGACTTCCCATCAACAGTAGGCTATTAAGAGTTAAGTTTTGGGGGAATCAAAATTATACATGGATTTTCGACTCTTCCTAACCCCTGTGTTGTTCAGAACCAACTTTATATTTTAGTAGAAACAGAAATATTTAAGACCTCTTTGATAAAACACTTTAATGAACTTGGTTTTGCATATTTCAGTTAGTTCTTCAGGGGGTTTTTTGCACTATCTTTATTGTGTTTCTAATTTTGGTCTAAATTATTTTCCCTCATCCTGTATGTGATTAAAACTTGAGAGGAGATTTTCAATGTGATATTAAAAAACTAAAGTGGTCTGTGACCTGATGTGCTAGTAGAGAAATTCAATATTTCCCACAAAACTTTTCTCAGTGTATCAAAAATAAAACTGTGTGAAATTCTTGAGAAAGTAGAAAGGCAAAGACTGTAACTGCTCTTGGTCCTGACACATTCCAATTATAGGTAAACATTTTATTCCAACTGGTGAACATTGCTAAATGAAGTAATTTACACTTCAAGTCAATTTGTGACATGGTCTGCCAAATTTATTTACATACTAAATGTGTGAAGAAACAACTAACATATTTTCTAATTTATATATATATATATAGCTTTTTAAATGTAAACAGCAAGTTGTAAACTAACTTATCCATAGTTATTTATCTATCATCTATCTATATGATCTATAGTTAGTTTTAACATTCACTATGTATAATTCAAGAACTTTCATTTCTTCCCTTCCTTTCTTTATATATCAATATCTATAAAGAGAAACATGTGTGTACATGTATGTTCATGTTTATGATGAACAATTAGGGCATTAACATCATTAAATTATTTATGAAGTGCATAAATATATTCCATGTATTGTTCTAGAAGCAAACATATAGCAATGAAAAAGAAAAAGAAAAATTCCTCTGTCTTCATGGATCTTCTATTCTAGAGAGAAAGGAAGATATAAAAAAGTATAATAAAATATATAGTATATTAGATGTTTGGAATTCTAAATGAATCAGAAAAGAAATGATGGTGTTGGAGGTGGGGAGTTAACCACTGAGAAGTTAAGATTTGAGAAGTTAAGATTTTCCCAGTTACCTGGGAAATGGTAGTTTCAGCAATAGGGAACAAGTGCAAAGACTCTGGGGCAGCAAGGAAGCCAGTGTGAGGAGAATGGGTAGTAATGGGAGAATCTGGGATTGTAGATCATGCTGGGCCTTGTAGGCTTTTAAAGCTTTATACTTACTTTGAGTAATACTAGAAATCATGGCAGCTTTTGAGCAGAGTGGTAAGATCTGATTTGCTCTTTTAAGAGGATATTACTGGTAGCTGAGTGGAAAGTCAACAGGTGAGGACCAAGAGTTGCATCGAAGGCATTTGTCATTTCCAGATGAGAAATGACTGTGATTTGAGGTGGTAGAAGGGCAATACGAGAAGGTAAGATTCTAGTTCTATTTTGAATGTTGAGCCAATAAAATATTGTTGAAGGTCAGAGGTCAGATAGGAAAGAAGAAAAGGGTTCTAGATGCATCTAAAATTTGACCCAAACAATTGGAAAGATGGAGCAATTATGAATTAATATGAAGAAATGTTGGAAGATGCAAACATGGGATTGGGAGTAGAGCTAATGTTGAAAATGGTGAACTGAAGATAGATAGGAGATTCAGTAGTTGCTCAAATAGGAATCTAACATTCTTGGACAAGGTCAGAGGAGGAAGTGTGAATTTTCATTCAGAGTGGGTAGATGTAGTTTAGTGCTGAGAGGCTGGATGAAATAATCAAAAGATTAAATGACATAGAAAGTGAAGAGGTGCAAGATTGGAAACCTGAAGACATCAGTAATAAGTCTGGGGACAGGAGAAGAAATAAATAAAAGTGATTAAACAAAGGGAGTCAGTAAAGGCAGAAGAAAACTTGAGGATATTATAGTCTCCTAAAAGCCTCATAAAATGTCTGAGTGGGGCGTGATGAGAATGATAGGAGTCTTCAAATCCTACCCATAGATGTAGATGAGATTTGAAATATAATTGAATGCAAATAATTCAACAATCACTTGATTAATATTTTCATCAAGGATTTATGAAGATAAGCACTGGGTAATATATTTAAGTAGTGAATCACTAAATTCTACTCCTGAAACATACACTGTATGTTAACTAACTGGAATTTAAATAAAAACTTGAAACTAAACTAAAATAAAATTAACAACAAAGGAAGAATTCATTTGCTAGTGTAGCATTATTTTAAATAAAGGTGTAAAATTTATAAACAATGTTTTAACATGCAAAAAAAGAAAGAAAATATAAGATTTTTTAAATTGTAGGTAAAAAAGTAAGTATCTTTTATCACAAATGTTTTATTAAAGTAAAACAGACGTATATAAGGCTCCACCCAGTTCTGTCAGTAGGTCAGTGCACCCAGTTGCTGTGAGTGTGGTTGTTCATAATTTATGGCTGCCCTTCTACTATGATGGATTGCTCATAGTGGACATGCTGACTGCAGCTGCCTCCCCAGGAAGGTTAAGTCCTCATTCCCCGCAATGACTGATTGGCATTGAGGTACAAAAGCCAAACCTCTTGTTTCCTTGTTTGAATGAAGGATGGCTCGCCTGGCTGTTCATGCTCCACTTCCCAATTTCCAAACTCCACAATATGTACATATATGGAATAGTAATACATAATAGTGAAAAAAACAAGGCCCAGATAGTTTGCATGTTATGGGACCATTTTTGTAAAGTATAGAATATAAACATTATCTCTCTGTAAACAAAGAATATCACTAAAAGTATTCATAGGGAGAAAATATAACCTACCTCTATTTGAGGAGTTGAGGGAAAAAAATGCAAGGAAGAAAATTTCTTTTACTTTTTTTAAAAGATTTTATTTATTTATTAGAGAGAGAGTGAGCAAGCATGTGCACAAGCAGGGGGAGCAGTAGGCAGAGGGAAAGGGAGAATCAGGTTGCCTACTGAGCAAGAGCCCAATATGGGGCTCAATTCCAGGACCCTGGATCATGACCTGAGCCCAAGGCAAAAGCCTAAGTGACTAAAGTCACCCAGGCGCCCCTTTATTTTCTTTCAAATGCTGTACCATGTGCATGCAATTTGTCCAAAAGTTTTGTTGTCATTTTTTAACAATAGCAGCTACTTCCATTGTTAAGAATCAGAGATAATGTCACAAAAAATTAAACTGTGATCTCCTTTGCTCTGGGACAAATAAAATAAGTTGGGAAAGAATGAGTGCTGCTGCAAATGGGTCTGCTGATGAGTTGGAAGGTAGCATAAATTCAGATCAGAGTTTGGGGAGGTCAGATGTGGGTCCAGATGTCTAGCTGCATACTAGATACCTGAACTCTACCTCTTTTATGTATCTGGGACATTGGAGCCTATTTACTTAGAGGAAGAAGCTTCATATCTGTATTTGATTTTCTTCACAGTATTCAGACAGGTAGTCAGGGAAGAGCTGTGAGTTTAGCATATGGTTGACTGATGAATTATACATATTTAATGAATTATGGTATTTTTATTGAACAGTTCATAGTGTGCTTATATAAGGTCAAAAACAACTTGTAAAATAAGGAAAATATATAGAAAAGTTTTAGAAGGAGAAGAAGAAAGACACATCAGATGAAGAGGAAAATGTTAAATGAAGGCATTTTTTTTAAATCATGTGCTGGAAAACAAGCAAAATTAGATTTGTTTTAAAAAACTATATTGAAAATGAAGATTATGTAAGTGATTTAATCAATATTTCTTAAGATTTCCAAGATATTTACTGAAACCCAAATTTAGCTATTTTAGAAAGCCAACAAACTTTGATCATGTATACACACACACGCACACACACACACACACACACACACACATATACACTAACATATATACTTATTAACACACATATTAATATATATATTACCTATATATAAATAAAAATTTGCTTTGTTTTATCTTTTGTTTTAAAAGTACTGTCCAAACCCTGAGGTCCAATGTGTCATTGAATAACAAACGCTGTGATTAATAGACATGAAAAATGTCACCTGGATAGGGATTTGGAAAACAACTTTTAGTTATGTGAGATTAAACACTATAAAAATATAATGCTTAACCTTAAACATCCCTGAAAATAATGATTAGGTTTAGACACTTTATATGATAAATATCATACTATGTATCTATTCCTAATAATTTTATATAATAGTGGCTCTGAATATATAAATGCCCTCTATCTTAAATATTTTGTTAAATTAGTTTTTAGCTTTTTAACATTCATCTACATAGCTTTAATTTACAAGTATAGTTTCCATGCCAAAAATGTGTCTGGCTCTCTGCTAAGGCATAAAATGTGTAAAATGTTTTTAACAAAAGAGCTTCATAATCTAGAAAAGAAATGAGACAGACTAATACAAAAAAGCATTATGAAGTCATTATTCTTGACAAAGCATGCATCATTTTGCATCATGTTGCTTAGAGATGTAAAAGACAAAAGGAAGCCCTGGTTACTGGTATTTATATAGAATGTTAATATTAAAATGTTTCAAGGAGGAGAGTTTTAAGAAATGGTTTCTTGCCTGGTTAGCCAAAAAACTCACACAGTATAAAATGTAAAAGTGTTTTGAAACCACTGTTTTTGCATCATGATTTGATACCATTTTTTGTTACATATCCCAAGATTTTATAAACAGAGAGAAATGTTATTTCGTAGAAGAGAATAAAAACTGTAATCACCATCTTTAACAAAAACGAAGAGAACTAAAAACCACAAAATGCAAATTAGATGGCAGAGCTGCCAAAACAGAGGAGATAAAGCAAGACAAATGGCTTGTGGAAGTAAAAAAAGGATGTTTTGGAGTAGGATCTCTAGAAGGAAGGGGCATACCTATGTTTGCAACAAATGTGCGCACTGTCTCTAAGAGGTTTTTTTTTAATGCTATTTTGGCCTAAGTCAAATGGACTTAAGTCAAAAACACTATAAGCAGGCTGTATTTACTTATAGGACAAATTTGTTCCTGCTGTTGGAAGGAAGAAGACTGCATTTTGGACAGCTCCACAGCTACATAACCCAGGTGACTGGATAGGGATGGGGGAGTGAGGGCTAAATGTACTCAGTAGGCCTATATAAACAGAACTCCTGAATTTCAGAAAAATACTGTGTTCTAGACTTGGAAAACAGCCAACCCTCCTTTTCCCACCCACATTTCCCCACCCCTCCTCCCCCCTCCCCCATACGTACACTTCTCTCTTACCAAGTTATTTCTGGAAAAATATGCACCTATTTCTAAGAAGATAAACAATCTAACAAGAAACCAGAATAAATACTCTTATACTAGAAAGAGAAAGGAAGGAAGAAGGAGGGAAACAAGGGAAGGAGGGAGGGAAAGAGGGAAAATGGGAGGAAGGAAAGGAAGTGTTAGGTAGGCAGGCAGAAACAGGAAAAAAAAAAAAACCACCAAAATAAACACCCCACTCTCTAGGAAAAAAAAAACAAAAAACAAAACCACTGTCTAGAAGAGAATACTTGGCAGAAAAATATCATTAAGAGAACCCTGACTAAAGACCTCACTAAAAATTTTAACTCTAAAGAGCAGTAATATATTACCTTCTATGGGACTAAAGTACAAAGTAGAAATATGTGACAAAGAAGAAATATTGAGGTAACAGAAAAAGGCATATAAGCTGGCAAGCAGTGGAAAAAATTTAAAAATCATACAAAAATTTGCACAATGCACAAAGCAATTGCGATGCCTCTGTAATCACGGAAATGAAGTCTAGAGGGAACAAAAATGAAAAAAAATAACAAAATGATAAGGGCAAAAGTAAACATTAGATGATTAATGAGATTATAGAAATAAGAGAATAAGATTTAGTTTATGCATAATTGGGCTCTTGAAAAAGTTAATCCATAATAAAAATCAATTATTAAAAATATAATTTTGTAAAACCTTCAGATCTGAGACAGTGTATCTTCAGAAGGAAAAGCTACATGTTTCCCAGGAAAGACTAATAAAATGCATTCAACATCAAAATATATGTTAATTATTTACTGGACTTCAAAGACTGAAAATATTTCATTTAAATCTTTTAGCCATATTCTAGGATATGGAACTTAGAAGTTTTAAAACCTCAGAGATCTTTTTGGACCCTTTCATAAGCACTATTAGAGCATAGATTCATACTGATTTTGGCTGGTACTCATCAAGAAATAAGCATGAAAGTATCTTGTTTACCACTTTACTCCAATATCAATAGTTTTTGAATGCACAATCAACAAACATTTTCTGAAATAATGAATCAATAAATAATTTGTTTAATTAATTTCCTTTACCATGAACTGGATTGTTTTAGTTCTACTCTTGTCTGATAATTGTCAAAGTATATGTACCTGCCCTTGATCTATAACACAGAATTCCTGTAATTCAATGAATTGTTGGATAATACAGCCTGAAATTCTACTGTTATATTCAATCAAAACACTATTTAAAATAAATACTATAGAGATTTTACTTAAAAGATATACATAAATACTTTTAAATTTATAATATTACACTTAATTTTTAATCCGATAAAATAATTGAATTACCTTACATATGCACAGAGTTTGGCCCCAGTAATAACTTAGGGAAGTTTATTTCTATATTGATGCCATCAGTCTTTAGTTAAAGGGGTTCTAAGAAAAAGCACTATGTTTGATACTAAAATCATAATGTTCATTGCTTAGGGAAGACCAGCAGAAATTTTCTTAAGTCTTCCTTTAGAAGGAAAAAAAACTGTTCTTCACTTTTTGTATTTATAGACTTAAGTGCAAAAGAAAATAAAGTTTTAAAGATGTTTAGATACTGACAGTTTTCAAGAACACAATAAATTTGAACTAAGTTGTAAGGAACAAATACATAAATCAACAAAACACCTCCAAAGACGAAGTCTTTTTGTGTATAACATCAATTAGGAGTAGTTTCATCTTGTCTTACAGTAGATTGTTTGTCTAATTTGGAGTAGCAGCTGAGATGTCTGGACATTAATATCTGTGAGCCTGAGCTCCCACTCTGGGATGCTTACAAAGCCCCTTTCTAACCCTTCCAACAAAACAATCTCTGTTTCTGTTACCAACACTATTTGTTGAAGACACCTTTGTCCAGTCTTCCATTTTCATGGACATGCCCAATAGAAAATGCATAGTTTGTGACCTCTGTATCTAGTTATGCTGAACATAGGTTATAAACTTAATATATTTTAGTTTTTTATAGCTTTTTCTCTCATTCTCTGTGTGTATGTCTTTGTGTGTCTGTCTGTCTCATCTTTCTCTCTTTCCCCTTCTCCCTCCCTCCCTCTCCCACTGAAGCTAACATTGTCACAAATGTTATATAATATGCATCAATTTTATTTGAGTTCTGTTGATTTGATAATTAACCAACTTTTTATAGCTAAATGACCATTACAATAGCTTAACGTTATGGGATTTTGCAGGATGTTGAGATTGCTGCTGAGTAGATCAACCTCTCATCAGGCAAGCACTTCAGTGTGCTAAGGCGTGCAGGTGTTGGAAAATAATGGAGGTTGTTACAGAATAGTGCTCTAAGCTCTGAGAGGTAAGGACACCAACTGACTGAGAAGGCAATGATCTATAGGCATATATAAAGACAATATTGCTTGAGCCTTTATAGGCATCTTAACTATACAATACACTCTACCTAGTCCACATTTTTTTAAAATGCTTGATTACATGATTACCCAATAGCCAATTGGACCAAGTGGGAGAATTCATACATATGTATTAATCTTCTCATATTTTTTAGTAAAAAAAGTCCCAAGGAATTAAATAATAAGACTGTAGAAATGCAGAAACACAAACTTGAGAGGTCTTAACAGAATCAATGCTAACATTGCCTGTGTTTTAAACTTTTGCAAAGAGAAAAATAACAAATCTGAAGATGTAAACTATTTTAATAACTCTGAATTATAAACTGATACAGGTTGAAATTCCTGCATTTGAGACTCTTTTAATATGTTAGAAAAACAAGAAGGAAAAAATGATGGCATGTCATCCTGTGATTTGTACTATATTAAGAGACATGACTGTTAAATTGGTGAACATAGGTATGAAAACATCAATACAGATATAAAACAAATTTTTAAAAGGAAGGAAGAAAGGGCACTGAAATTGGGATTTATAGACTGCAAATGAAAAGAAAAAAAAATTAACTTTAGGATCAGATGGTAACATAAGCAATGGAGGACTAAACACTTATAGTGATTTAAGGATTGTAAGTAAAACTTGGTAATTTAGTATAAAGGTTGCAGAAGAAGTACAAGCTAAACTGGAGCAGATTATGAAGACCTGTCTCAACTATGTAAAACTGCTTTGTTGTATTTGCTGCAGAAAATGAAGTAACATTAAATTCCTTTAAATAGGTAAAATATTTTATTTACTATTTATTTTCAAGACTATCAATAGTGTTCTATTTAGTTAATTGAATATTATTAATGAAATCCTATGTAAAACAAAATATTCCATGTTTTTATAGTCATTA
Organism: Meles meles; assembly: GCF_922984935.1. NCBI lineage: Eukaryota > Metazoa > Chordata > Mammalia > Carnivora > Mustelidae > Meles > Meles meles. The sequence continues at coordinate 96,551,517 of NC_060071.1, read as the reverse complement.
AATTTTATTAATTAGTGATTTTGCTATCAAAAACCTCCTGTCTTCCTTTTTTTACATGTCCACTAACATCTCTATTCTTTCAACTTGTTTCCCTGCTTCTATTTCTTTTTTTAAACAGCATTTTTATTGGAGTGTAATTAACATACAATTTTATATTAGTTTCACGTGTACAGCATACTTATTCAACAATTCTATACATGACTCAGTGCTCACCATGATAATGTTACTACAATATTATTACCTATAGCTCCTATGCTGTACTTTTCATCTCTGTGATTTATTTAAAACTAGAAGTTTATAGCTTTTAATCCCCTTTATTTCACCCATCCTCACACATACCTCCCTGTCTCCATTCTTAACCATTTTAAATTTATCCTCTGGATTTCAGTTACAAAACCTTTCTGAACTTAAATGTATGATTTGATATTTCAAAAAAATAACTTCGGTAGCCTTCCTTTGCTCCCAGAAAAAGAAGTACTACTCTTAAAATGTAGATTACAAATCTCATTATAATCTCAATAATCAGCTCCATCTGCTATCTCATTCCACAGAGCAACCATCAGGGTCTAAATTCCAACTCTACTCATCATTTCTCAGTATTATTAACTGATTCTTCATTTTCCTGAGTATTCCTTTTTTTCCTCCTAGAATATATCACACACCCTTTTGCCATATTCCAGCACCATAATTTTTTTTTAATTCCCATTATATAAATGAAGAAACTAAGGAAGACAGAATTTAATGACTTACCAAATCAAAAAGCAAGTGAGAATCACCATCTAAACCTGAGGAATTTTGCTCCAGCGCTCATATCAGGATTCTAAAAGGGAGTTCCCAGGAAATTTTCCAATGTGGTGTCCCACTTAAATAAATACATTAGAAAACATACCACCTGCAGTGGAAAAACAGAAATATACACATATAAAATTCAGCTCTACCTGATGCTTCATTTCTATTTGCCACTTAAATTATACATATTTTTTGTATGTGTAGGAAACTGGTCTCAGTGCTCTCCTCTACTAGTTTGATTTCAATGTGTTCTAAAACCTGTGTTCTTTACATCAATGTGTTTCATTCCTTTCACAAATTGTGTCTTTGGGCCAACAGTTTTGACCGATAATTCATAAAATGCTTTCAAGCGATAGTGCTGGACTTGTTGCAAAAAGATAAAGGGTGTCATGCTGTGTATTAAAGTGCAAGGTTTACAGTGGTTTGGAAAACCCTCAAGGAAATGCTCAGAGTAACACAGAACAATTGTCAGCTAGTAATATTGGATGGGTGCAGGTGCTTTTCTGTTGCGGAGGGATCATAAACAGTCATTGCAGTCTGAAGGACTGATCAAATATTGCATGAAGATTTGCATGGCCAAAGATTTGCCTTGATTTCAGAGGATATGAAGAGAAACAAGAGATTTTTATGTAAAATGTAGTATTTCAGGAGCACCTGAGTGGTTCAGCGGGTTAAAAGCCTCTGCTTTCAGCTCAGGTCATGATCCCAGGGTCCTGGGATCCAGCCCTACATCGGGCTCTCTGTTTGGCAGGGAGCCTGCTTCTTCTCTCTGTCTCTGCCTGCCTCTCTGCCTGCTTGTGATCGCTCTCTCTGTCAAATGAAGAAAATCTTTTAAAAAAATGTAGTATTTCAATACTAGAAAATTAAAAGAAAAAGCACTCTTTGAAAGACTTAGCGTATTGTTTTCAAAGAGACACCCTTGATTACTTTAACATATTTATGATTATCAAAAATGAAATAGCAGATTCTAGAAGCACCTCAAAAACTAAAAACTGAGACTGCTGGTCCAGTCAGGCATGTAAAAAGCTTGAAACTTATCACTCTGTCCTAGCAAGTAAAGAGCTAAAAATACTAAGGCATCAACAACTCTTCTTAGATCTGTAAGGGAATTGATGTTACAGAGCAAAATGCTACTCCCAAATTAGAGAGACTGATGGGAGAATACAGAAAATCACAATTTACCTGCGCAGAAATCTACAAGCTGAAACCTCCAGGGGAACCAGCATCAGAGTAAAGAAACCAGAACTGCAATTGAAAAATATCTCAAGTCTCAGTGTGGACAACTCTGAGAATTAAAAACTCCAGCGGGGGCAAGTTTTGTCAAGGTAGGAGGGCACACATTTGCGAGTTTTACCTCCTGGGGTTTTCTGTGGTTCTCACAGTGAATGGTGGAGAACAATTCCTTCATGCTTCCAGCAGAAGAAGGGAAAAGGAACCATTTTGAAATTTGCTAGAGCACACTGTTTTTTTAACAAAGCATGCCCTCAGGAGAAAGTATTTAACTACAGCTGGACCTACTGGGCTTTTATCAAAGCCTAACTAACCAAGGAAAGAAAAATAGCCAATTCCAGGTGACTCTAGTCTTTCACAAAGAGGAAAGAATACCCAAATCCAGCCTACTCTAGCCATTCTACCCCCCTAAGGCAGGAGGCACTGAGAAGTACATGTGAAATTCGCAGTCCCAGAAACACAGGTTCACTAAAAACAGAGCTAATAAAACAAATATAGAATGCTTCCCCTCCCCCAGCACCTTACTACCACAGTGTTAAAGGCTTATTTACAGCAGTTTCTTTTACTTAGTAAAATGAAATTGCAAGTATACAACATCATACTATTAACTATAGTCAACATGCTGTATATTAGATCCTCAGAACTTCCTTATCTTAAAACTGAAAATTTGTACCTTTTGATCATTATCTCCCATTCTCCTAGACCCTAGCCCCTAGCCCCTGGCAACCACCATTCTTTTCTTGATCTTTCTGGCTTATTTCATTTGGCATAATTATTTCCAATTTCATCTATGTTGCAACAAATGTCAGTGTTTCCTTCTCTTTTAAGGTAGAATAAAATTCCATTGTATATATATGCCAACTTCTCTTTACACATTTGATTTACATTTCACTAACAGTGTACAAGGATTCCCTTTTTCTTAACATCTTTGTCAACATTTATTATCTCCTGTCTTTTTGATAATCACTATCCTAACAGATATGAGGTAATAGTTTGTTATGGCTTTGATTTGCACTTTTCTGGTAATTAGTGATGTTGAGCACCTTTTCATGTGCCTGCTGGCCAACTGTATGTCTTCTTTAGAAAAATGTCTATTAAGGTCCTTTGCCTATGTTTTAATTGAACTATTTGTTCTTGTTTTTGTTTTTTCTATTGACTTGAGTTCCTTATATATTTTAAATAGTAACCCGGTATGAGACACATGGTTTTCAAATATTTTTACCATCCCATAGTTTGTCTTTCACTTTGTTGATTCGTTTCATTGCTGTGAAGAAACATTTTTAGTTTAATATAGTTCCACTTGTTTACTTTTTTAAAAAATTATTATTTTAGGTGGGGAGGGGTAAAGAGACAGAGAAAATCTCAAGCAGACTCCCTGCTGAGTGCAGAGCCCAAAGCAGGGTTTAATCCCAGAATTCTGAGATCATGACCTCAGCAGAAACCACGAGTCAGACACTTAACTGATTGAGATACCCAGGCACCCTCCACTTGTTTACTTTTGAATCTTTTAGTTTTCTCCTGTTGCTGATTTCTAATTTCATATATTGAGATCAAAAAAGATATTTGACATGATTTTAATCTTCTTAAATTTATTAACGCTTGTTTTGTGACCTAACATAGTCTGAATAATGTTCCATATGCACTTGAAAAAAAATATGTATTCTGATTCTATTGAACGAAATGTTCTTTATATGTCTCTTAGGTCCACTTGATCTATAGTGTTATTCAGAAACACTATTTCCTTATTAATTTTCTGTCTGGATGATCTATTCAGTATGAAAGTGGGGTAATGAAGTCCCCTCCTATTCTTGCATTGCTATCTATTTCTTCTTTCAGGTCTGTTAATTTTTGCTTTAAATATTTAGGTGTTTCAGTGTCGAGTGCATACATATTTACAATTGTTACAACCTCGTAGATAAACTGACCCCTTTATCACTCTGTAGTGAAGTTCTTTGTCTATTGTGACTGATTTTTATTGAAAGTCTTTGTTATCTAAATATAGTCACTCTCTTTTGGTTACCATTTGTGTGGAATTTATTTTTCTGTACCTTCACTTTGAAACTTTGTGTGCCCTTAAAGCTAAAGGGAGTTTCTTGTAAGCCGCATATTATTGGATCTTGATTTTTTTATTCAGTCAGCCACTTTTTGTCTTTTATTTGGATAATTAACCCACTTTCAGCTGCATTTCAGAAATAGATGAGGCATCACAAAGACCTTTGAACAACTCTGTCCAGATATTTTCAATGATTTACTCAGCTGACTTTTAGTATAGCTTTCTAGTAGAATTTACTTGCTGATGCCTTAGCTCATACCTAACGATTTTCTTAGGCAAAGAGTAGACATATTAAGAAAAAAAATAAATATACCAAAAAAAAAAGCCCAAAACAAAAAAACCTCAGTTATATAACACTCAAGAAATAAAGGAGAATAGTCAAAGAAGAGATAACAAATAACACCTATATAGTCCTTACTATGTACTCAGTTACTAAGTGCTCTAATCCTTTCCTGTCAGATACTCAAAGCACTCATTTAATTCTCACAGCAATACTTTAATAAAGTAAATAGCATTATTTTATTACTATTTTTCCAGATAAGAAAACTGAATTAAACAAAAGTAGAGTAACTCGAATCAAAGTTACATAGCAGAGATAAGATTTGATCCCAGGAAGGATAGCCCCAAAGTCAATATTCTTTTTTTTTTTAATATCTTATTTATTTAATTATTTGAGGGTAAGTCAGAGTGAGCACAAGTGGGGGGAGGAGCAGAGGAGGAGGGAGAAGCAGGGTCAATCCCAGGACCCTAGGATCATGACCTGAGTTGAAGACAGACACTTAACCTACTGAGCCACCCAGCTGCCCTCAAAGTCCATATTCTTTATTCACTTGGCTCTATTGCCTATGACACACATTAGAAAAAAAAAAAAAAAAAGGGAAGAAGAAGAAGAAAGAAAGAAAGAAAAATTGGATGATGAGCAGAGCTAAGAAAAAAGTTGAGCAATATTAAAAACAGCAAGAATTAAAAGAATGTCACTGAATATGTATCTAATGTCTCAAAGAACAAGCCAGTAAAGTCTCCCAAAAGAACAAAACTGTGTACATATCAAAGAGAAACAAAAAAGATCCTGAATATACATAGGGGGTTTTTATTGGGGGGGGGGGGGGGACAACAGGAAAAAGAAAATGGAACAGATCTATTTAAAATAAAAGAAAACTTTACCTAAATAAAGACATGAATCTGTATAATGATAGTAAAGACAAGTTTTCAAGAAAAATTCATGCCCAATGGTATACACTGAGATATATCTTGGTTCAGTATATTGATTTTTTTTTTACTCCTTTTTTCATTTAGTAGTTGTTCCTTAGTGTAAATCAATTCCATAACATGAGAAGCTACTACAAATGAAAACATAAATATACAAATTCAAAGAATAATCCAAAATAGACACACAATATTCAGATATGAAGCAAAAGGAAATGTACACACACACACACAATGTAGCCTGGATCTGTTGGATCTGATTACCCCGGTGAGGTTTCTACAGATGGTAAAAATTTGACTTTGGTTATTGACATTGCTATGACCATATTAGATACTGGAAGACCTAAGTATCAGCATGGGTCCACGTTAACCAGAAAAAAAATCACGGAATATCTATTTTGAAAAGTTTCTGGACAATCAAGGAAATTGTAAAAGATTTGCTTTCCAGATCAAGCCCACATTATCCTTAAGACAAAATTCTAACTAAAATTATTGATTGGTACAGAAATTATTTTAAATGTAGCTATTGTGATTCATGAATTCAAGAAAAGGAATATAAAATGTTTTGTGTGTGTGTGTGTGTGTGTGTGTGTGTGTGTGTGAGAATGTAATGTATTTGAGCTTCTTGTCTTCACTTCTCAATACTTAATTTATGTTATTTCTGAATTCCTCAAATGTTTGTCTCTTAATTTCAAAACTTGTCAAATATGACTTCAAAACAAACAATTTTTTAAATTAGAAATTATTAATCAGACATAAAAAACATTTTAAGATTTAGTTGAGGTTACTGTGTGGTAGGAAAAGTTTGCCCTTTGACTTTGTAAGTGTACAAGCAAGATTTACTCATTATACTTGGATTTGGAGTAGATTGCAATTCAACAGTGGCCTCATACAGTCAATTACTATATAGAAATTCAAATAAAAAATCAAATTGAGAGACCAGAGGAATGTTAACAGTGAGAACAATGCAATCTGGGATGAATCTCAATCAGTCTTTTTATACCCTGTAGGCATCTTGTTGAGCATTTTTCTTATACTAATATTTCTTATATTCATAAGAAGTATTTCTTATATTCATAAGAAATATTGGTCTGTAGTTTTCCTTTCTTATAACGTCTTTATCTTTTTTGGAAATTAGCATAATTATGGTCTCACAGAATGATTTTGAAGTATTCCCTCTGCTTGTATTTTCTGGAAGAGATTGTCAAAAGTTGGTAGCATTTCTTCCTTAAATGCTTGATAGAATGCACTATAGTGAAAACATGTGGGAGCCATATTTTCTTTTGTGGTATAATAGCTTTATATTAGTTTCATGTGTACAATATAATAATTCAACAATTCTATACATTACTCAGTGCTCATCAAAATAAATGTGCTCTTAATCCCCTTCACTATTTCATCCTTTTTCCCAACCACCTTCTCTATGATAACCATCAGTTTGTTCTCTGTATTTAAAAGTCTATTTTTTGTGTGTTTGTTTCCTTTTTTCTTTGTTCATTTAGTTTGCTTCTTAAATTCCACATATGAGGGAAATCATATGGTATTTGTCTTTCTCTGACTTATTTCACTTAGCATTATATCCTCTAGGACCATCCATGTTGTTGGAAATGGCAAGATCTTATTCTTTATATGATTGAGTGATTGATATTCCATTGTATATATGCACTACATCTTGTTTATTCATCTGTGGATGGATACTTGCATTGCTTTTATGTCTTATCCATTGTAAATAACACTGCAATAAACATAGAGGTGTTTATATCTTTTCATATTAGGTTTTTGTTTTCTTTGGGTAGGTATCCAGTAATATAATTACTAGATTATGTGGTAATTCCATTTTTAAATTTTTGAAGAAACTCCATTCTGTTTTTCATGGTGGCCATGCCAGTTTGCATTTCTTCCAACAGTGCCTGAGTGTTCTTTTTTCTCCACATCCTCATCAACACTCGTTATTTCTTACTTTTTTTTTTTTATTTTAGCCATTCTGACAGGTGCAAGATAATATGTCATTGTGGTTTGAATACTTAATATTCTACCAAAAACTACTAGAACTGATAGATAAAATCTGTGGTTACAAGATATAAAATCAATATACAGAATTATGCTGTATTTCTATGCATTAATAATGAATTGGCAAAAAGAGAAATTAAGAAAACAATCCTATTTACTATCACACGAAGAGAGTAAAATACCGAGGAATAAACTTAACCAAGAAGATGAAGGACCTTTACTATGAAAAACACAAAATATTGATGAAAGAAATTGAAGATGACATAAACAAAGGTATCCCATGCTTATTAATTGGAAGACCAAATATTGTTAAAGTGTCCATCCTAGTCAAAGCAATCTACAGAGTTAATTCAATCCCTATCAAAACAACAACAGCACTGGTCACAGAAGCAAAACAAATAATCCTTAAATTTGTATGGAGCCACTAAAACTCCAAATAGCTAAAGGAATCCTATGAAAGACTAACAAATCTGGAGTTACCACAATCCCAAATTTTAAGATATATTACAAACTTGTAGTAATCAAAACAGTATGCGTACAGGCACAAAAATAAACATGTAGATCAATGAAACCAAATACAGAGCTCATAAATATGGTCAATCAATGCTTATATGGTCAATCTACAACTAAGAATGCAAGAATATACAGTGGGGAAAAGAGACTCTTCAACAAATGGTGCTGGCAAAACTATACACTTACTGGACCACTTTGTCACACCATACTCAAAAATAAACTCAAAATGGATTAAAGACCTAAATGTGAGACCTGAACCTAAAAATTCCCATGAAAACATAAGCAGTAAATTTTCTGACATCAGCCCTAGCAACTTCTTTCTAGATATGTATGTCTCTACATGTAAGGACGATTGGGACGATTGGGACTATTGGGACTACACTGAAATAAAAAGCTTTTGCACAGTGAAAGAAGCCATCAAGACACAAAAGTACAGGCTACCAAATGGGAGAAGATATTTGCAAATGATATATCCAACAAGGGGTTAATACTAAACTGTATAAAGAATTTGCACAACTCAAAATATAATCTGATTATAAATGGACAGAGGACCTGAGTAGACATTTTTTTTTTCCAAAGAAGACATACAAATGACCAATAGACACATGAAAAGATGCTCAACATCACTAATCATCAGGGAACTACAAATTATACCTTATTTTTAAATGTTTCTCCATTCTTGTGCATGAAATTTCAGATTAAATGTTGATATGCACTACCTACATAAATCCTTTATATGCTCCTAAAACTAGTCAAATTTGAGGTTTTCAACACTTTCTGTGCTTATTATCTAAGAAATGAAATTTATGGGTTCAGTGAAGGATTTTTTTTTTAACCTTGTTATACTGGACTCTAATTGCCATCTCTCTTGGTGGTCTGGGGCTTAGAGGCTGTCGTGGCAGCGTTTGTTGGAGCTGATGTGCAGATTACTGGATTCTGTGACCCTCTGGGTAGGAGCAGTGCCAGAAAACGTGGCCCTACCAGAAGGCCACAGTAGGTCTCTCACTGTTTTCTTCTGCCCCTCCCTGAAACCACCCTTATCCTAAAGACCATATGCTACTGCTACTATCATTAGGGAGAACTCCTTCCACCTGAAGACCCTTGGGCATCCAGGACTTTGCTATTGGTCAGGGGAAAAAGTAGTGAATTTTAAACATGAGGAGAGAGTCAACCAAGCTGTGAGGCAGAAAAACATGTAAGCCAACCAATAAAGAGGAAAAATTTGAATTTGTCTCATATATCTCAATAGCAACAGTCAATTTCTATTTATAGTAATGTAATGGCCTGAATTCTAAATGATGCAAAAGGTGAGTCGAATGTTAAATGCAAGCAAACTCTCATTTATGTATAGATGCAGAAGAATGACCTTGACAAACAACTACAAAAGCTCAGGGCACATAGCACCCATAGACTCTGGAAAGGTGTGACTTGAAAATGAAATATTGCCAACAAATAGGTGTAGTAAAATAAAGAATTCAGAAATATGAGGACCTTGTCAAGAAATAGCTGCTGTTAACCAATGAATACATTTAAATGTATAAAAGTACTGTAATTGCAAGGATTATGGTACACAAGAGAACAAAAATGTTACAAACCATGACAATGCAGGATAATATTATGTTGTTATAAAATAACAAAAACATTAGGATAAAGTGGGAGAGGGAAGGTGGAGGAAGTAGTGTGCAAAGTAATTAAATGATATGATTTATGAAAATAACTTTGAAAATAACTAAAAGACATCTGCACACTTTACATAGGGCAAAACACATCAACATACATACCCCAAAATAAAACAACACAAAAAGAAAACACAGATATGTACCCAAAGAAACAAAGGAAATACCAGAAAGAGTTTATAATGGCATTTCCTCTAAAGCAAAACTTGTATATGCTACATACAGCTCAGGACATAGTTTAATACCTGATTGGTCTAGACGTGGTATTGTTGGAAAACAAACATTTTGTTGGATTTCTTTCTCCAGCATTGTTAACCCCCTTTCACCTACATTTTGGCAAGATTCTATAGCTTTCCAGCCACTTTCAGGTATTAAAATATTTCACACAATCTAAATAAGTCTTTAATCTCAGATTCATTTCAGCATTCTTTTACTTTCCCCAGGCAAGGGATAGAATAGTAAAGAGATGGAAGGATTGATTATTTTCACCCTTTTTGTTCTACCTACCTTTTTCCTTGCTTCGGTAGCTTAACCCCAAGGATAAAAATGGGAGAAATAAAACTTCCACAGGAAAAGCATTTTTATGTAGTCCATGCTATTAGTAATTTTATCTCATATTTGAATTCTCTCTTTTATGACAGACATTTAAATACAAGTATTTCAATTATGGTACATTAATGGGTTCCTAGGATGACTCCATCAACACATCAGCTCCAAACCACAGCATTTCCTGCATGTTGCTTCCTCTGTTTGACCTCTTCAGAAGTCCCTCTTTGGTTTCACTTCAGTTACTACCTGACATCTACTTTTCCTAGCAGTTAGCATTTCAAGATGCCATCGTCATGAAAGCATGCCTTATACCACTATTTCCCTCTAGTTTTTTTTTTTTTTTTTTTTTTGCATTGTTATTAAGATTGCTCTCTTCACCCTCCTGGCTTCAGGTGAGAGTCCAGCACCTTATTTTTCAAGATACTAAAGTCAAGCAATGTCTTGTGTTCTGTTCCCATGGCAGAGTAAATCTGGACTACTAATTTTTGAAATTTGATAAGCATTCAACCTGAGATTCTGATGTCTATTGTGAGGGCAAATATAAGCTAAAAATAAGCCTCTTGCCAGCTTTATGACCTTGAAATTCTTTCTCAAGGACATGGTCACCATCTCTTTGAAATGTAAACATCAAGGAAAATAGTGCCCTATCTTACAGTTTCTGTGGGAAGGTAAAGGGCTAGCTTCCTCACGGTGCCTAGTTTTAAGGTGTGAAACTCCTATCATAAAAGATTGCCTTTGTAATTTCCTAACAGATTGCCTGTGATGCCCATCGTAATTCTGGTTTAATGCATATTCAACATAGAATTGTTTGCTTTCTCTTCTACCTCTCTGGATAGGTTTGCTGGATTTGAAGGAAATTTTGTTTTTAATTATATTTCTCCAATATTGTCTTACTGTAAGCACCCATTCTTTTATACCCCACTCCTTGCCTTGGGATGCAAAATCATCTTCCTTTCTTAATAAGGATATATCATAGTACTCTCCAGAATCATAAGATTTTTCTACAGGAATGTCTTATATAGACTGGACTTTGGCGTTGAGAATAGATATCCAAAGATTGATTTTATTTTATTGTTTTTAAAGATTTTATTTATTTATTTGATAGAAAGAGACACAGCAAGAGAGAGAACAGAATCAGGGGGAGCGGGAAAGGGTGAGGGAGAAGCAGGCTTCCTACTGAGCAGAGAGCCCAATGCAGGGTTTGATCCTAGGACCGTGGGATCATGACCCGAGCAGAAGGCAGATGCTTAACAACTAAGCCACCCAGGTGTCCCCAAAGGATTGGTTTTAATCTCATCTCTTAGTCATGGGGAGAGTTTCACTCTTTGGACTTTGACAATATTTGTCACTCATTATTTCTCAAATACCTACAGGTATGCACACACACAAGTGCATTTCCAGAAAGGAGGCCTGGAAAATCATCAAAGAACATGTTACCTCAAAGCAATGGTTATCTCAGAACACTGAGATTAGGTTCAGTATTAGAAACAGAGGCTACATATATATATATTTTTTTTTTCTTTCCAAAATGTCAGTTTTATTTATTGATTTTGTAGTAAAATATACATAACATAAAATTTAACATTTAAACATCTTTAAGTGTACAGCTCAGTGACATTAAGCACATTCATATTGTTGAGCACCATCGTTATTATCTCCCAAACTTTTATTATCCCAAATTTTATCTGTACACTCATGAGCAATAACTACCCATTATCACCTCCCAAAGTCCAATTGTAAACATTATTTTACTTTCTTTCTCTATGAATTTGACTCTTCTAATTCCCTTTTTAAAGTGAAACCATGCAGTATTTATCCTTTTGTGATTGGATTATTTTGCTTAGGATAATGTTATAAGATTCACTTATTTTGTAGCATGTCAGAATTTCCTTTATTTTATCCTTTTGTGATTGGATTATTTTGTTTAGGATAATGTTGTAAGATTCACTTATTTTGTAGCATGTCAGAATTTCCTTTACTTTAAAGGCTGAATAATGTCTTATTGTATGCATATGATACATTTTGTTTATCCATTCATCTGTCAATAGACAATGGGGTTGCTTCCATCATTTGGCTATTATGAATAATTCTGCTATGAACATGGATGCTGAATTACTATTTAAGTTCCTGCTTTTAGTACCTTTGTGTGTATACTCAGAAACAGTATTGCTGGATCATATGGTAATTCTGTGTGTAATTTTTTGAGGAATCACTATATTACTTTCCACAGACACCCCACCATTTTATAATCCCACCAGCAACACACAAGGGTTTGTATTTTTCCACATCTTTACCAACTCTTGATTTTGTTTGTTTGTTTTTGTTTTTATAATCACTGTCCTTATGGGTAGGAAGTAGTATTTTCTTGTGGTATTGACTTGTATTTCCCTAATAATTTGGTGATGTTGAGCTTCTGTTCATATGTTTATTGGCTATCTTCTTTGGACAATATCATTCAAATCCTATGACAACTTACTAGCTGAGTTGTTGGTATTTTTGCTGCTGAATTTTAGGAGCTATTTATATATTAACCTCTTTTCAGATGTATGATTTGCAAATATTTCTCCCATTCTCTAGGTTGCCTTTTCAATCTGTTGTTAGTGTTCGTCGATACATAAAAGTTTTTAATTTTAAGTCAATTTGCATCATTGGAATTTTAACAGAGATCAAATTTTAACAGAGATCCAATTAAATCTATATATCATTCTGAGTAGTATTGACATTGTAACAATATGAACCTTCCAATACGTGAACATGGGATATCCTAACTTATTTATTTTTCTTTGATTTCTTTCAGCAATCTTTTATTGTGTTCAGTGTACACATACTTTACCTCATTGGTTAGGTTTATTCCTATTTTATCATTCTGGATACTATTGAAGTAGAATTGTTCTTAATTTCCTTTTTGGATTGTTCATTGTTAGTATAAAAAATATAACTAATTTTTGTGTACTGACTTTGGATCTTACAAATTTGCTGTTTTTTTATTAATTCTAATAGTTTTTTGCATGAGTTCTTTAGGTCATTTATTTACTTTTAATAAACACTCATGTGCAAATCAAACTGTATGAAAGTATATATAGTGAAAAGACTCTCTTTTATTATTTCAGGCATTCACTTTGTTTCCCCAGGTTATCAATTTCTTATGCAGTGTTCCAAATATATTTCTTAGATATATGTGTGATTAGTATATCCTACTCTTATTCACATTAGTGTGCACCTTTTGTCTACTTTCATTATATTATAGCAGTATATAAAATTCTTCATTCTATGAAATGCAGAAAGCTACATTTCTATTAGTTACATATTTCTGGCAGCAGTGTAGAATGCCTGTCATATTTTATTTCTTTCTACTATACATTCACACATTTCATAAAGACTTCTCTGAATTGCAGTTTAATGTTTCTTAATGTTGTCCTTTACCTTCCAGGATATAGATGAGGCAAGTAACATTTGCAAAATGATTCTCTATTTTACTTTCCCTTTTACTTGCTGACCTATACCAGTAATGTAACCTTCTGGATTTCATCTCAGGGGATCTGCACAAAATATTCACTAATGGCATGAATCTTACCAACTTTCAATTTCTTGAGCTACAAAATCTCAACCAGCTTTGAATTCAGATCTGGACAATATATTTAGATACTTCCTGATTCTCCTCTCATGTGCTCCCCCTTTACTCTTTTGCTTTAGAATATTCATTTTAAGAATTGCTTTGGCCTTTTTTCTTAGGGAACAGGCAATTGCTGTATTCATTTAGAATACCTGTGTGGTCTGGGAAATTCCTGCTCAATTCTTTAGGTTGATTTTTTTCTTTTAAACTTTTGAGTACATGGGTAAACTCAAAAATCCCTCATGGCTTAAATAGAAACGGATTCTTGGGACAACCAATTTATAAATGCTTAGCAAGGCATGATATTAACCATTTAAAGCTAGACCCTCTTAAGTATGCTATAGTACACTCAGAACTTGGAAGCATTAAAATTTTAATGTAGCAAATATTTATTAGCCTCCTATATATGAAAGGCTTATATATGGAAGATTCTGTTCCCTGTAATCGAAATAGGAAAAGCTGTAACTGTATCATTAATTCATGGTCAAGCACCAGTAGTCAGCGTCCTGGGGCTATTTGAGTCTACTAAATACCATCCCTTACCTGAGGTCTGCCTAGATGGCATTAACTTGACAACCCCCTTGTGGGTGGCACTTGCTGAGGTCACACTTGAACTTCAAGTTGGATTGAGCCAACCCCTAGCTGCAATGAAACATCCCCCATGCTTTTGCCTCTGCTGAAGCCTGTCTACTGTGATCGCTGAGGCCCATAGTTATTTATTTCTGGTCTGGCACATTCAGCCTATATACTAAGAAATTATTCATGATTCATAGAAATAACTACTTCTTACCTGGGGACAAAGCATCAATAACTTTTAGACAAAAACATTAAGATAAAACATTAAAGAAGCTTAAGGTTTCATGCCTCTCACCCAGGCCAACATGCAAAAGACAAATTTTAACAACTATACATTTACACAATTGTGGAAAACAACCTCATGGCTTGAAATAGGCATCTACAAACAGCAAATTCGGAAAGCACTGTGCTTATTACAAAAGCTCTAGGCACCACACTTGTACCCTAATTCCAACAATAACCCATCATGTTCATTTGTTCCTCCATATTCTATCCCTGGTATCTTTCATGTTGGGGTAAAAGGGAGCTGAATTAATATCACTCTCCTCCTGCACCTAAATGCCAAACTAGTTGAAAAATAATGACAAAAAATGTATATTAAAGACAAAGCAGATGTTGGTGAATGGTTCACTAGTAGTGAGTACTAGGGTTAGGCCTTACCATTCTTTGAGGATTTGTCTAATACAAGCAGATTATCCTTTGCAGGATAGAACCCACATCTGGAAAAGAGCAGAATCATGTTCCTTGTGTGTAACTCACTAATAAAAATGATGAGAAAGTTTCTGACTAACACATGCCCTCCTATTATATCTAAACCCACAATTTACATAAGCCATTTCATTTTTTCAACCATGCATTGGGTCAATAAATGTACCTAATTTAGTATTGTTAATTTCAGGAAGCTTCTTCAACTTAAGAAGAATATTAAAAGTGTGGGAGAAGCATTACTCTTATCTCTTTCTATCCCTGCACTTCTCTCCCAGACCTACAAACACACTGCTTTCTAAAATAGATCGAACTACATTTGTTACCTGAGTTTAACATTTTTATCTCAATTTATGTCTCCAAAATTTTGATAGAGGCTCATATTCATTTTGAACAAAAATAGTATTGAAAAGGGGGAAAATACCTATTTTAACTGAGAAGACGAGATATTTGGTCCCTTTTATGGCTACAACCCAAGACCTACTTTCCTTTTCTAATAAATGCCATTGTTGGGTCCATGGTCAAAGGAGCAAGACTGATACAAAGCGAAGGTCAAGCAAAGCTTTATTTTGTGCCAAGCATCAAGAATCAAACTGACTGGGGCGCCTGGGTGGCTCAGTAGGTTAAGCCACTGCCTTCGGCTCAGGTCATGATCTCAGGGTCCTGAGATCGAGCCCCGCATCAGGCTCTCTGCTCAGCAGGGAGTCTGCTTCCTCCTCTCTCTGCCTGCCTCTCTGCCTACTCCTGATCTCTGACTGTCAAATAAATAAAATCTTAAAAAAAAAAAAAAAACCAAACTGACCGGCCAGGGATGTCTCTTGCAAAGAGGCCACGACCTTCTGCCTTACAGACTAGCTTTTAAGGGCAAAGGCCATGTGGTTGGACCTGGCCAAGCACAGGTGACCAATGAGATTGTAACACAGAGAAAGCTGCACAGTCCTGCTAGGTCACACATAAGTGACCAATTGAATTACAATTTACCCTAAGTAGATATTTGAACTAGCCTATCACCTTGGTCAGAATGGGCGCCCAAAAGGCACCCAAAGGGCAGGGCCCATACTCCTTGGTAACTAGGAGACAGTATGCACCCCACTGATTGAATGCCTCCACCTGGCCTGACCCACCCTTGTATTTGGGCTTTGTTACCTGGGACTGGTTTCCCGGACTTGTTTTTGAGTAAGTTCCCTGAAGGGGGAGGGGCAGGGCCAGGATGGAGCTGCTCTGGCTAAACAGGCCCTTACGTTATCAATGACAATATAGGAAGATATAAATTTACCTGGTTCACAGTTTTGCCATTCTTCTTCAATCAAATCACTTGTGGAAATGGGTATTATTACTGTTACTACATTTGTCAAAGAGAAACATGAAGCATTCTTTATTTATTTTTATTTTTTATTTTTTAAATTTTTAAATATTTTATTTATTTATTTGATGGAAAGACTGAGCGAGAGACAGAGACAGAGAATAAGCACAAGCAGGGGGAACGGCAGGCAGAGGAGAAGCAAGCTCCTCACTGAGCAAGGAGCCAATGTGGGGCTCTATCCCAGGACCCTGGGTTCATGACCTGAGCTGAAGGTAGACGCTTAACCAACTGAGCCACCCAGGTGCACCTAGGCTTTCATTTAGTAACACCAATAGATTGTATAATTTCTTTTGTAACTTATATTATTAAAGATTAAACAGTAGTGGATATTAACTAGAACAAGAGACCTGTACCCCTTTAGATTCTTGTGTGATGTAGAAAAGATCCATTTGGCCTTGGTGAGGAATAATAAAATAGATTATAAATTTCTGTTTTGTCTGCTAGATGAATAAGACATATATCACATTTCAAGCTTGTCTTAAACAATACATTTTTAACTCACTTTTTAAAAACTGCATGTTTGCTCATCATGACACCATAACCCATCTCTTCTCAATACCCTTCTCCAAAAAACCTATACCCTTTAGTGAACAACAAAACCATAATTTTGTAAAATTTTTGTCTTTTTAGCTGTCTTATTTTTAATATTCCATTAAGTGTAGCATGATCAATAAAGAAATTTGGATGTTGACATACATTTATGAGGCCTTCTAGCATTTAACATAATATTTTAAATCTAACATTGGAGGAGTGTCTGGGTGGCTCAGTTGGTTAAGCATCTGCCTTCAGCTCAGGTCATAATCTTAGGGGTCTGGGATCAAACCCCTTATTGTGTGGGGAGTCCCTGCTCAGTGGGGAGTCTGCTTCTCCCTCTCCATCTGTCATTCACCCTGCTTGTGCTCTCTCTCTCTAAGATCTTATCTTATCTTATCTTATCTTATCTTATCTCTAAGATAAATAAAATCTTTAAAAAATCAGCATTAGAATTTCAAATTACCTAAATTTTGTGTGTGTGTCTATGTGTTTGTATTCATATATATGATGGGGGAAAACTACTTCCTCTCAAAAGGTCATTAAACATCATAAATATGAAATAATGCATATTTTATCTATTTTAGCTGGCAGAATGACTTGTTCTACCATGAATAACATTCCAATTGATTTTAAGTACAAATTTATTATTAGAAAAGAAAAGGAATATAGGGGCACCTGGGTGGCTCAGTAGGTTAAGTCTCTGCCTTCAGCTCAGGTCATGACCTCAGGGTCCTGGAATCAAGCCCCGCACCAGGCTCTCTGCTCAGCAGGGAGCCTGCTTCCCCCTCTCTTTCAGCCTGCCTATTTGTGATCTCGCTCTCTCAGTCAAATAAATAAATAAAATCTTTCAAAAAAATTTAAAAAAGAAAAGAAATAGAGCAGAGATTTTAAATGCTTTTACCTCTTACTACAGTTTATTTTGATTCTTTTGAATATTAAGTCTTGATATGGTTAATATATTAATAGTTAAAGTTATTCTAATACTATTGCAATAACCTTTTAGAAAGGCTTGAAAACTATTTTCAATTACTGAGGCCTAATAAATGTCTGTATTTCGGCTAGTCTCAATTTTCTCATGACAACTGTGAATACTCTCCTTTTATCCCATGATTCAATCTAGTGTTCCCAGGTAGTACAAAATTCCCCTGTTCCCTAATCAGAGCTCTCTTTCTTTGTTTGTATATAACTGGGGGTGGAGAAGAACAAAATAAAGTCACATTGAGGGCATATTAATCAAGATTATCCAGAGAAACAGAAACAATGGAATATAGGCTATATACACATATAACCTGAGAAGTCTCACAATCTGCTGTCAGAAAGCCAGAAAACAAGGAAAGCAGGTGGTATAATTCAGTCTGAGTCCAAAGGCCTAAGAACCAGGGAGACCAAGGGTAAATCCAAGTCTAAAGGCCCAAAATTGGGATACTAATAATGTAAGTCCTGGTCTGAGGTGGAAGGCTTGAGAACCAAGGGTGCTGATATCCAAAGGCAGAAGAAGATGGATATCTCTGCTTAAGCAGAGTAAATGAATTCACCCTCCTCTAACTTTTTATTTCATCCAGGCCCTCGTCATATTGAGTGATGCCCACTTACATAGGCGAAGTCAATCTTTACTCAGCCTACTGATTTAAAGATTAATCTCTTCCAGAGACACTTCTCACAGACAAACCCAAAAATCATGTTTTACCAGCTGCCTCAGCATCCCTTAGCCTAGTCAAGTTGACACATAAAATTAAGCATCACAGAGTAGTCAGACACAATGTAGGGTTATGATGTCTTTTCTATTTCTTCTCCAGATCATGTTTTCTCTATATGTCAGTTCTCCTTTGTCCCCTTGTCAGATGGTCTACCCTAACTTGCAATCCATCTTAGACTTCATGAGCTGGGAAAATAGTAAGATTTTTTACATTTTTAAAACATTCCAAATATGTCATCCCTATCATGAATGATCCTTCTTCCTTATCTCCAAACTAGTAAAATGACCCCCCCCAAAAAAAAGTGTGAATAACTTTTTAGAAAAGCCTCTTTTAGAAAATTCCTCTGAAAGTTCTTCCTGTCAGAAAAAATGGGAAAGAGAAATATTTTTACATAGAAAGACAAAGATGGTGAGTGATATGCTGGACAGTCATCTGGATTCATGCTGGAGCCTTCCAGAAGGGAACTAAGAAGTACAAGTAGCATAGGAAGTAAGAATTACTTGTTCCTTTGCTCTTGGAGTACAAATAATATCACATTTCTTAATATTCTTGCACTTAACTAGTATAAGGCTCTAGAACTTGCATACCCAGATTGATCGAAAGTCTTTTCTGTATCTTTTGGATTTTGGAGTAGAAGCTGGGCAGTGTGGTTACTTAGAAATCCTAGAAAGAGGGGGCCCTGGATGGCTCAGTCATTAAGCATCTGCCTTCAGTTCAAGTGTGATCCCAGGGTCCTGGGATCCAGCCCCACATTGGCCCCTTGCTCATCAGGAAGCCTACTTCTCCCTCTCCACCTCCCCTTCTTATTTTCCCTCTCTCCCTGTCTCTCTCTCTGTTAAATAAATAAATAAAATTTTTAAAAAGAAAGAAAGAAATCCTAGAAAGAGGCTCCCAGAATTCCAGATGTTAATGAAGAATTTGTGATTGATTAACTCCTCAGCACAAATGAGGTGACTCAGGATTTTTTTTTCCCATATATTGAAACTAAAACTATTTTATGCTTCAAAAATCATTATTAATGAGTCCAGGTAGATCTGATTTTCTGAGATGTGGGAAGCCATAGCTGGGAAGGCATTATTGTACTTGTTTATCATATACCCATCATTATTATCAACATATTTACCTTGCTTTCAATTTTGCTATGAACCTAAAACTGTTCTAAGAACATAAGTCTGAAAAAACTATTTATCTGTTAGGGCTTTTTCCCCATTTTTATTTTATAAAAGGTCTCTTTGGACAAAAGGAACAAATAATTCCACTGGATCATTTTCCTTGACTATCTACATGTCTGTATTTTTTCCATTGGTAAATGAATCATTTTAAGTATAAATAATTATGTTTTATATATTCCTGTTCCAAACTTAGCTAATCCTTATATTAAAAAAATAAACTGAAATACAGTTGTGTTTCTCCTAACATTGAATAATGAAAAGAATATTTAAAAGCATCATTGCTTGCACATGTACATAAAAAGATGTTCTTGCTTTTGGTTGTATCATTAGCTAAATAAAGATCAATATCCTATGAAATATATTTTCTTTCATGTTGGAAGTTATTTTCTGCAATAATTCACTGCTATTAAGTCTGCAGTATATCTATATATTTCTTGAGTTTTACAGATTTCACATTTATCTAACTGCAGTAGCAAAATATAAAAGCTAATAGACATTTTAATTCTACTATATCTTGAAGGCTAACCCTTCCTCATTAAATAATGCATTTCTAAATTGCAATTCCATACTGAGTGATTTTTATTATATGTGTTCCTTAAGAATGTGTCAACAAATTTTTCATTCCCTAGTCATCTAAAAACATTTTTTTTTTCAAATAAGAAGAAATTGCCCCCATTGGTACATAGTAATAACCGTTATGTTGATGCAAACTTTGATACGAAGAGTGCATAGATTGGTGAACCCGTGGGTCCACTTTGGAAGGCTGCTGAGTTAACAGAGTCTGCTAAGTTAGACCTTCCTCCCACGTAATTGGAATTGGCCTTCAAAGCCCCATATGGACTCATAAATGGTATAGAATGAGTACCTAAACTCAAGCCATTATCTAGTATTCTCTTCAAAGGATAAAGTATTTGTGTTCTTATGTGAGAGGGATTAATAATATTAGTTAACCCTGGGAGAGGAAAGCTTCTATTTCCTCCTTTCAAAGGAAAACATTTCTATGGACTTTATCTAGTTTTGAAAAAAAAGTAGTTCAACTGTATCTTGCTAGAAAGAATCAGCAGATTGAGACCTCTTGACATTGAGAGGCCCTTCGGAATCTGAAGGATGTGATTCTATCAGGTACTGAGTTTGATTAAAGGGAAGCACAAAATGGATTTGGGTGAGGTGAATGTTAAATTTGTCTTCATATAAAATTGAAGTAAGAGGGAAATTGTGTATAGTGCATTATAAATATTTCACCATGTATGTGATAGAATTATTTCACAGCCCCTTTTACTCCTTTCAGAGAGAGATTTTTTTTTTCTTCTTAAGCACCAGTTTATGGGAAAAAGCACTCACATCTGAGCAAATATTTCTCACATTTCTGGCTCATATCTACTGAATGTGCTATGTCGTATATAAAGGGGCATGTGCCAGGAATCACTGCACGGAATCACTCTCCATCTGCTGCCCAGCAGCTCTGCTCCAGGTAGAACTTTATTACCATTAGCCCTCTGCCAGTATTAGCACCTGGATGCAGTTTAACTTCAGTCACTAGACTGTATTTTAGGCAGAAACCTGACAGGAAGGAAAAACAGATTGTGGGGAAGTACAAAGTATTTTACTTTTCTTTTATGCTTAGGAGGCTGGTGACTATAAGCTTGTTGAGAATTTGACCTACAATATAAACACAGGATTTCTGTAGTTCTTGTCCATGTAGTAGCCACACTCTAGAACAAAATCTCATTATATGACATTTGCAGGAGATTGCTCAGCTCTCTGCAGTTGATAGTTGAGCAATAAAATGGTTCCGCAAGGACTGTTTGCAGACTTGACTGGGGTCAGTCTGGAGCTGACCCTGGTGAGCTGAGTCAGGCTGAGTGTCCTCCTGTGCTCCATTAAAAATGGCCTCAGCTTCAGGAGTTCAACCTTCCAATGTAACTCCTTTCAGGATACATAGGCATAATGCTGCTTATTTGCTGTAAACAGTTTTTCTCTTTGTTAGCTAGGAACATACATTAAACCAAACATTTAAGTTGATGTTCCTAAGGAGGTGATTCAACATTAAGTGAAGCTTTCCGTATGGGTGACTCTTTTTGACAAGAATTTATAGAATAGGTAATATTATATATTATATTTACACACATATAGGTATATAGGTATAATATTTACACACATGAAATAATACTTTTTTTTTTAATTTTTAGGAATCTAAACTTGATGGTGAAAGTTAGTAGTAAATTTTCAGGATTTCTCTCTCTCTATCTTTGTTTTGGTATTCATTTTCTATTTCTGCTATAACAAATTACCACAAACTAGGCAATTTATAACAACAACAAAAATGATTATCTCAGAATTCTAGAGGTCAGAGTCCCAATACAGGTTTCATGGGTCTAAAATCAGGTATTGACAGGGCTTCATTTCTTTCTGGAGGTTATTGGGGAATAGTTTTTCCATACCTTTTCCAGATTCTGGAAACTGCAGGTATTCTTTGGCCTGTAATCCTTCTCCATGTCCAAAACTAATGACAGGTTGAGTTCTTTTCACAGCCCTTAGTTCTGACTTCCTCTGCCTCCCTTTTTGACTTTTGAGAAGAATGTGATTTCACTGACTCCACTAGGATAGTCCAGGATAATCTCCTAATTTTAAATTCAAGTGATTAACAACCTTAAATTCTATCTGCAACCTTAATTCCCCCATGCCATGTAAATCTAAATAGCCAAAGTTACCGGAAATCTGGACACAGGCCTTTTTGGGCAGGGAGACAATTTTCTGCCTACAACAAGGTATGTGGACAGGCTTAAGTGGTTGATGTTACTACCAGTATTGTTTCTTGCTTCTGCCATTTGAGAATATTTTCCATCTGTTGGGCACTGAGTTCTCCACTTGCTCCTTCACTAGGCTTCATGACATGCTCTCTTGGGCAGGCACACATCCTCTTCCCCTGTGAAGGGCACCATCTTTGGGGCACTTTGTGATAGAGTCTCAGTTCCTGTCAATGACAGAATCGTGGGCCATTTGCCCCAGTCTTAGAGTTATCTGGTCTTCTAGTATCTGGTCAAAGTAATAGCCTTCAAGGAGCTTATCATTTCTCCCCTTCCACCCAAGTCACCAGCCTCTCTTCTGCTTGCCCCCATCCTGCTACAGGAGCTTCATTCTTTAATAGAGTCCATCTTAATTCTTTAATAAAGTTAGTTCATCAAAGGCAGGGGTGCCTGGGTGGCTCAGTCAGTTAAGCATCTGCCTTCAGTTTGGTCATAATTCTGGGGTCCTGGGTTTGGCCCTGTGTTGGGCTCTCTGCTCAGCCGGGAGTTTGCTACTCCCTCTCCTTCTGCCCCTCCCCAACTCATTCTCTCTCTCTTGCTTACTCTCTCAAATGAATAAATAAAATCTTTAAAAATCTTCAAGGCAAAAGGCGATATTGGGAGATGATCTCCATGGTCCTTTAAACCAGAGTGGACAGAAGACCTTGATTTTAGAACAATAAGATTCAGTTGTCATTCTAGGAAGAAAAATATATGAAAGGGAAATTTCTTTTTTAAAATTTCCTCTCCTTTCCTTACTCTATTTTTTTCTCCCTCTTTCTGGTTCCTTTCAGAAATTTTTGTCCTTGACTAGTTTCTGCTACACAGAGAAGAGAAGGAAGCTATCCTTGAATAGATGATTTATTCTTATTGTATTTATGCTTATATCATATTAATGATATACATACTTCCAAAATTATTTTCACCTGCATGTGTTAGTTCTTTTCTCTGGGAGTTGTTTATTTATTGCAAAGAATGGTGGGAGTATAAATATCTTTTGTTTCCTGTGGTAGATGGAGTGAAAAAAAAAAGTGAAAAATTACTAGATACACACATTGAAAGGGTGTATAATAATAAGGCAGTGGAAAAAGTAAGGGCATAAAATCTTTAGAGGCCTGTTATGCTCAACTTACACCACAATGAGGTAGGTATTCAATATAGAGTATTATGTAACAAAAATAGACTGATATGGTTAGTGAGAATGATACTGAAAATGTTACTTTAAAAACGAAAAAGAAAAAAAGGGGGAAAATAGGGAAGAATTCAAGAGGAAAAAGACAAGAGAGCAAAGAAAGAACAAAAAAAGGAAAGGAAAGAAGAAAAAAGAAGGTGGGAGAAGAGGAAGTCCTAAAGTCAAAAGATGTTTTCACAAGAATACATTTGTCTTTAAAAGGTACACTTTAAAAAAAAAATTATGAAATAAACTTGTGCCATCAACTATTGATGACATGACCACATTCCAGAATAAGTTTAGATAAGTAATACCAAGGAGGAAACACAAAACGAAGCAAAGTAGTGGCATCCACATGAAATTGATTAGTGCATTATTAAATGCGCAGCTCGGGTAATTGCTACACCGCACAGCACTAGGAAATCCATCGTGCAGTCACCGCACTACATATAAATTTAAAATTGAGCTGAGATTCAATTTTGAGATACCAAAGATGCTTTTAGTAGTGATTTGCTTTAGTAGTATTGCCTTAGGATATTATATTTTAAATATAATAATTACTCTGCAAAATTTATAGCTATGACCAAATTATTTTTCTTGTCTTTTGCCTTTTTCCTTTCTTAGTGATCTGTAATTGTCTGTGCAGTGGTTCAACCTGAGACATTATGATATATAATGGAAAAAGATTTTGATGTTGTCATTGCTTTCTTGGTGTCAATGGAGAATTAGTGACCTAGCTTTCTATCTCCTAGATACCTCTGAATTACTGCTTTTTTATAATGTCACTTAAAAATCATGACCTTGTTCTCTGAATATTCTGTTACTTTAAGTATTGTGCTACCTGCAAAAAAGTAAAACAACTTGTTTTAAAATAATTTTGGGGACGCCTGTGTGGCTCAGTCCGTTAAGCATCTGCCTTAGGCTCAGGTCATGATCCCAGTGTCCTGGGATCAAGTCCTGAATTGGGCTCCCTGCTCAGCGGAGGCCTGCTTCTCCCTCTGCCTCTCCCCCTACTTGTATTCTCTCTTTCTGACAGATAAATAAATAAAATCTTTAAAAAAAAACACTTACTTTTTCTGTTACTACATATAAAGAAAATAAATTTTACAAGTCTATAATTATAGGACATGACAAACAGTATCTTTCAAGTTAAACAAAAAATATAATTGTCTGCTAGATATCTATCATTTTCCTTGCTCTACAGAAGAGTAACATCTTTTTTCACTGCTGCTATATAGCCCAATCTACTAGAAGATTACTTGGCACTTAATATGTAGTCAAAAGTATATTTGAATATGATATACAATATTTCATGGTGGCTCTACACTAATAAATAAGCATGTATTTTTAAAAGATTTTTTATGTATTTATTTGACAGAGATCACAAGTAGACAGGCAGAGAGAGAGAGAGAGAGGAGGAAGCAGGCTCCCCGCTGAGCAGAGAGCCTGATGCGGGGCTCGATCCCAGGACCCTAGGATCATGACCTGAGCCGAAGGCAGAGGCTTTAACCCACTGAGCCACCCAGTGCCCCAGCATATATTTTCTTTTATCTACATATAAAAATCATGGAGAAAATAGAGAGCTGACATATCACTAATACAATTAAATTCACTCTTTAAATATATTTATAAATCCCAAAATATTATGGATTGAATATTGTTAAAATATAATATCTGATGTTATGCAAGGGGAAAGCTTTCCAGAGTTCTATATGCTTGTGAACAGAAGACTGGTCCAAAGGAATAAACAGCCCTCAAAGACACAGTGAACAAGGCAGATTTGCATTCAGGGATGAGGAGTTTGTATTGAGGAATTCTAATGTCTTGGCCAGCACTCCCTGGACAAGTCTATCTCACAAACCCAGGCAAAGATTTTCAGTTGTAGAACCTAGCAAGGATTTCCCTCTCTTTCCATTCATTAATTCTTAGGCTTCCAAATGAAATGGTGAATAAGGCACAGTCATTGAATTGGAGGAGTGGAAGCTACAGTGGCAAATAGAAAAAGGAAACACACAGTAGGACTGCACTGAGCATGAATGGTGAGCTAGAGGGAATGCAGAGAAATAATTTTGAGGAACACTGAGAATAGGGCACCAAGTTTTATGGAAGTTGATTTCCTAGGTCAGTAAAACAATGGCATCAACTGTTTCACAATGAAAATCTGAGGCTGAATGCTGGTTTGTTGTTGTTTGTTTGTTTGTTTGTTTGTTTGTTTTCAGAATCAAATGTTATAACTCTGTGTGTAAATACTGGAAAGAAATTCAGTTTTGTGACACTGGAGTGGCTCCATCATTAAGTGTCTGCCATCAGTTCAGGTCATGATCCCAGCGTCCTGGGATTGAGCCCTGCATTGTTGGGCTCCCTGCTCAGAGGGAGCCTCCTTCTCCCTCTCCCTCTGCTGCTTTCTCTCTCTCTAACAAATAAATAAAATCTTAAAAAATAAATACATAAAAAGAAAGAAATTCATTTTTTTTCTAGGTTCCATCATACCTTATCATCATTCTGGGTGATTGGAAATGAATAAAGAGTAAAATACCATGGATTATTTTTGTCTTTGTCTTTGCCACTTAAAAAATCATATTTCCTAAAAATTCCACATATAATCTAAATCAATTATGTTTATCATAAAAAGCATTTTTGGTTGTATTTTTAAAAATCTGAACAGCCATGATAAAGTGAGTTTCCTAAAGTTACATTTTCCTTCTAGTTCCTGTCTTCTGTTTAGACCCCAAAACATTCCTATTTTATGCGTTCCCATTATTTCTTTTCTTGTCTGCTTCCCTCTTCTATTGTCATGCATGTGCTCTCCCTTTCTGACACCTGTAGCCTGATTTTCCTTTGCCCCTTGTCTGCCTTGCCCTAATTCTCCCTGACATACAATTCCTTGTCACTCACACTCTCATACATACGCTATCTTTTTAAATAGCTTGTCTCTTAAAGTTCCTCTCTTCATATTTCTTCTCTGTCATACCTACCTGTCCTTACTTATTACCTGCCTCTCATACCTATTCCCAGGTTAATGTCTAAATCAACAAAGCCAAACATGTTTACATTCAAAAAGGCAGTCTCGCCAATCAACTGCACAGCCCGTCACCAAATGGTGACCTAGAAACACACAACTTTCTACAGCATTAAGAAAGTACTCAATGAATCTCAACACTGACCCTGTCTCTCACTTAAGTGCACACACACACAGACCCACACTACAATCACAGAAATAACCTGTATACACACTCACACCCACATACACACACAACTTTCCCAGTGCTGGTTAGCTCCATTGTTCTAAGGACAACTACTTGAGGGGAATTAAAATGTTGGTGGCACCAGGAGAACAGAGGACACATAACAGAGCCTAGATTGTAGTGCACAATACATTGAATAAAAGGAACAATACTGGGGAACCTATTAGTTTGTGAGTCAAATATCCTCAGGGAGAAGATGAGTGAATAGGATATCTGTGTGACAATGGAATCAAGAGCTAAGGAGAAGTGGAATGGAAAATGCTTATTCATATATTTTATATCACTCTTTCTTTTAAAAATACAAGAAAGTACCATCAAACTTTATCTGGAATTATTTGAAGAGAGATTGCAAGAATTTTCTGCAGGCTGAAGTGCAATGTATGGTTTACAAAAACAAACTAACACATATTTCCTCAAGATGAATTTTAAAATAACATTGTCATTGATTATCTCTACTGAGAAATATGGTGCTTTTTATTGTGTTCCCTTATAAATAAATGTTTGGAGGAAACTTATATCTCACCACATTCTACATGAGCCTCAGAATTAGCTAGGAGAAAGTGATGTAGTTACTTAGCGTTACCCTTTCACCATACTAGAAAAATAAAAGTAAAACTAGATAAGCAGATAAGTCTAATAGGGAAAATAAGGCTGTCTGCATTCAAATTAATGTAAGTTGAAATAAAAATTTACTATTCTGGTACATACTTAAAAAATGAGCACAAACTTAATTTTTTTCTAATTTTCATAAATTCTGAGTAATATATCACAGCAAGATGAATACTATCCATCAAATGCAGATTGCTGAAAGCATCTGATATTGTTCAAAAAACAGCTTGGAGTACCATTAAATAGATTTTGTATCTTCAGGACTGAACATGCATTAGATCTCTTCTTGTATATTTTCTCAGAGTAATTGGAAATGTTTACCTCACCTTGCAGTGATACAAGTGATAATTTTTTTTATATGTAGATTTTTGTTGGCCCATGTACTGAAGTTATTACATACATTATTTTATTTTATTAAAAATGTATTGTACTAAGGAAGAAGAAAGATGGTAGAGGAATAGGAGACTGAAATATCATTAGATCCTAGGAGTTCAGCTAGAGAGTTATCAAACCATTCTGAATACCTCAACAAGAGATAGAAGAGAAGAAGATAGCAATTCTAGGAACAGAAAAGTGACCACTTTCTGGAAGGTAGGATGTGTGGAGAAGTGAATCCAAAGTGACAGGAAGACAGACCATGGGGGGGAGGCGCTGGCTCCCAGCAAGTGAGAGAGCAGCAGAGCATAAAATCAGAACTTTTAGAAGTCTGCTCCACCAAGGGACATTGCTCCAGAGGCTAATCAGGGGCTGGAGCCCTCATGGAGACAGTGTGGTCTCAGGATACATGGGGTCACAGAAAGACCAGGGGTGTCTGAGTATGGCAGGGCTGCCAGGTATTGGAGCGGGGAAGCCAGCTACAGAGACAGAGCCGAGGAGTGAACTCTCAGCTCAGGGTTACCTTAAACTATGATCTGAGGCATAGTCAGACCACTGTTTTTCAAGCAGGGATCCCACAAGTGGCAGATGTGGAGAGACCCCTTCCTTCCTTCTTCAGGAGGAGTGGTACAGGAGCACCAACAGGAATCTGCTGGGTTTGGAGACTCCAAACAGGGCCATGTGCCAGAGTTAGAAATGCTTGGTTACAGGCCAGGTGAGCTCAGAGTGCGGCTGGACACCAGGGAGAAGGGAGGCATTGACTATTTTTCTCTGTGGGTGCACTGAGAAGTGGGGTCCCGAGCTCTCAGCTTCTCTGGGCTGGAGATAGGGAGACTGCCATTTTCATTCCCATCCTCCAAATCTCTATGGAAGTCATTCAGGAAACAAATTACCAAGAGCAAACTTGAGCAGATTATTTAGCCTGGCCCCTGGCAAGGGTGGTGCAGTTCTGTCTCTGACAAAAACATATGAGAATCACTGTAACAGGCCCCTCCTCCAGAAGGTCAGCAAGAGCATCCAGCCAAGACCAAGTTCACAGATCAATGAGAACTGTGGAACCCCAGAGCTAGGAAAGCATCACATAGAATTCATGGCTTTTTACCATTGATCCTTTAGTCTTTCTAAATTAAATTTTTTTAAATTTTATTTTTTTCTTATTCTATTTTTAAAAATTTTTCCTCTTTCCTCTTTTAACATTTTTTAACTATTTTATCTTATCAGTATTTTTTTAAAAAATCTTTTAAAATTTCATTATTATAGTCATATTTTATCTCTTCATTATATTTGATCTTATTTAAAATTTTGGGATACAACTTTTTCTAATAGATCAAAATATATGCTGGGGTGCCTGGGTGACTCAGTAGGTTAAAGCCTCTGCCTTTGGCTCAGGTCATGATCTCAGGAATGTGGGATCGAGCCCCGCATTGGGCTCTCTGCTCAGCAGGGAGCCTGCTTCTTCCCTCTCTCTGTGCCTGCCTCTCTGCCTACTTGTGATATCTCTATCAAATAAATAAATAAAATATTTTAAAAAAAGATCGAAATATATGCTAAATCTAGTGCATGGCTTTGTTCTAGTCTCCAGCCTGACGACATTTTCTCTTTTTTTTCCCCAACCAACTTATCTTGTCAATTCCTTTTTTAGAATATTTTTTAATTTTCATCTTTATAAGTCATATTCTATCCCTTCATCATGTTCGCCCTTATTTGTGTATGTCTGTGTGTGTGTGTGTGTGTGTGTGTGTTCTTTCTTTAAAATTTTGGGAGGTAGTTTCTTCTAGGAGACCAGAATACACCCAAAATCAAGTGGGTGGCTTTGTTCTATTCACCAGTGTGTATATACACACACACACACACATACACATATATATATATATATATACACACACACATATACACACACACACACACACACACACACACATATATATATATATATGTATATATATATATATATATTTATATTTATTTTCCCCCTTTCTTCTCCACCCAGTTTTGGGTCTCTTCTGATTTGATTAGTATATATTTTTCTAGTGTCTTTGCCACCCTTTTAGTATTTTGTTTTCTTATTCATCCATTCTTATCTGGATAAAATGACAAGGCAGAAAAACTTATCACAAAAAAAAAAAAAAAGAAGAGGCAGTACCAAAGGCTATGGAACTAATCAATATAGACATTAGTAATATGTAAGATATATTATACATATATAGGTTATATATATATATAAAATGTCCTGGGTCACAAATCAGGTCACAACCAGTACCAAAAGATTGGGATCATTCCCTACATACTTTCTTTTTTTTTTTTTTTTTTTTTTTTTTTTTTCATTTATTTGACAGACAGAGACCACATAGGCAGAGAGGCAGGCAGAGAGAGAGAGGGGTAAGCAGGCTCCCTGCTGAGCAGAGAGCCCGATGCGGGGCTTGATCCCAGGACCCTGAGATCATGACCTGAGCTGAAGGCAGAGGCTTAACCCACTGAGCCACCCAGGCGCCCCTCCCTACATATTTTCAAACCGCAATGTTCTGAAACTAGAACTCAATCACAAGAGGAAAGTTGGAAAAAACTCAAATACATAGAGGATAAAGAACATCCTACTAAAGAAGAGAATGGGTCAACCACAAAATTAAAGAATTGAAAAAATTCCTAGAAACAAGTGAAAATGAAAACACAACTGTTCAAAATCTGTGGGACAGAGCAAAGGCAGTCCTGAGAGGAAATTATATAGCAATACAAGGCTTTTTCAAGAAAAAAGAAAGGTATCAAGTACACAACCTAATCCTACACCTAAAGGAGCTGGACAAAGAACAAAGAAAGCCTATACCCAGGAGGAGAGAAGAAATCATAATGCTCAGAGCAGAAATCAATGAAATAGAAACCAAAGACAGTAGAACACATCAATGAAACTAGGAGTTGGTTCTCTGAAAGAATTAATAAGATTAATAAACCCCTGGCCAGACTTATCAAAAAGAAAAGAGAACCTAAATAAATAAAATCATGAATGAAAGAGGAGAGATCACAACCAACACCAAAGAAATACAATTATAAGGACATATTATGAGCAACTATGCATCCACAAATTTGACAATCTGGAAGAAATGGATGCATTCCTAGAGACATATAAACCACCAAAACTGAACTAGGAAGAAATAGAAAACCTAAATAGACCCATAACAAGTAAGAAGATTGAAGCAGTCATCAAAAATCTCCCAACAAACAAGAGCCCAGGGCAGGATGGTTTCCCAGGGGGAATTCTACCAAACATTTAAAGAAGAATTAATACCTATTCTCCTGAAACTGTTCCAAAAAATTGAAATGGAAGGAAAAAAATCCAAACTCATTTTAAGAGGCCAGCATCACCTTGGTCCCAAAACCAGAGAGGAATCCCATCAAAAAGGATAATTTCAGACCAATATCTTTGAAGAATACAGATGTGAAAATTCTCACCAAAATACTAGCCAATAGGATCAAACAGTACATTGAAAGGATTATTCACCACGACCAAGAGGGATTTATTCCTGGGATGCAAGTTGGTTCAACATTAACAAATCAATTAATGTGATACACTACATTAATAAAAGAACGAATAAGAACCATATGATACTCTCAGTAGATGCTGAAAAAGCATTTGATAAAGTACAGCATCTCTTGATCAGAGCTCTTCACAGTGTAGGCATAGAGGGTACCATAGAAGCCATCTATGAAAAATCCACAGCAAATATCATTCTCAATGGGGAACAACTGAGAGCTCTTCCACTAAGGTCAGGAACATGGCAGGAATGTCCACTATCACCACTGCTATTCAACATAGTACTAGAAATCCTAACCTCAACAATCAGACAATAAGAAGAAATAAAAGGCTTCCAAATTGGCAAAGAAGAAGTCAAACTCTCACTCTTTGGAGATGAGATGATACTTTAAGGGGAAAACCCAAAAGACTCCATTCCAAAACTGCTAGAACTCATACAGGAATTCAGCAAAGTATCAGGAGATAATATCAATATATCAATGCACAGAAATCAGTTGCATTTCTATACACCAACGACAAGACAAAGGAAAGAGAAATTAAGGAGTCAGTCCCATTTACAATTGTACCCAAAACCATAAGATACTTAGGAATAAACCTAACCAAAGAGACAAAGTATCTGTACTCAGAAAACTATAGAGTACTCATGAAAGAAACTGAGGAAGACACAAAGAAATGGAAAAATGTTCCATGCTCATGGATTAGAAGAACAAATATGGTGAAAATGTCTATGCTACCTAAAGCAATCTACATATTTAATGCAATCCCTATCAAAATACCATCAATTTTTTTCAAAGAAATGGAACAAACAATCCTAAAATTTATATGGAACCAGAAAAGACCCTGAATAGCCAGAAGAATGTTGAAAAAGAAAACCAAAGTTGGTGGAATCACAATTCCAGACTTCAAGCTCTATTACAAAGCTGTCATCATCAAGACAGTTTGGTACCAGCAAAAAAAACAGACACATAAATCAATGCAACAGAATAGAGAGCCCAGAAATCGACCCTCAACTCTATGGTCAACTAATCTTTGACAAAGGAGGAAAGAATATCCAATGGAAAAAAGACAGTCTCTTCAACAAATGGTGTTGGGGAAATTGGACAGCCACATAAAGAAGAATGGAACTGGACCATTTCCTTATACTACACAGAAAAAATAGACTCAAAATGAATGAAAGACCTTATTGTGAGAAAGGAATCCATCAAAATCCTTGAAGAGAACACAGGCAGCAACCTCATCGACCTTAGCCTCAACAAATTCTTTCTAGAAACATCACCAAAGGCAAGGGAAGCAAGGGAAAAAATGAACTATTGGGATGTCATCAAGATCAAAAGCTTTTGAACAACACAGGAAATAGTCAACAAACCAAGAGAAAACTGACAGAATGGAGAAGATGTTCGCAAATGCCATAATCAGATAATCAGTTAGTATCCAAAATCTGTAAGGAATTTACCAAACTGAACACCCAAAGTACAAAGAATTCAGTCAAGAAATGGGCAGAAGACATGAACAGACATTACTGCAAAGAAGACATTCAGATGGCCAACATACACATGAAAATTGTTCAACATCATTTGCCATCAGGGAAATACAAATCAAAACAACGAGATACCACCTCACACCAGTCAGAATGGCTAAAATTAACAAGTCAGGAAATGACACATGTTGGCAGGATGTGGGGAAAAGGGAACCCTCCTATACTGTTGGTGGGAATGTAAACTGGTGCAGCCACTCTGGCAAACAGCATGGAGGTTCCTCAAAAAGTTGAAAATAGAGCTACCCTATGATCCAACAATTATACTACTGGGTATTTACACTAAAGATACAAATGTAGTGATCCAAAGGGGTATGTGTTTACAGTACGTCCACAATTGCCAAACTATGGAAAGTCCCTAGATATCCGTCAACAGATAAATGGATAAAGAAGATGTGGTGTACATATACAATGCAATACTATGCAGCCATCAAAAGAAATAAAATCTTTCCATTTGCAACAATGTGTATGGAACTAGAGAGTATTATGCTAAGTGAAACAAGTCAATCAGAGAAAGAAAATTGTCATATAATCTCTCTGATATGAGGAATTTGAGAGGCAGGGCAGGGGATTGTTAGGGTAGAAAAGGAAAAAATGAAACAAGATGGGATTGGGAGGGAGACAAACCATAAGAAACTCTTAATCTCACAAAACAAACTGAGGGTTGCTGTGGGAAGGGGGTTAGGGATAAGGTTTGGACATTGGGGAGGGTATGTGTTATGGTGACTGCTGTGAAATGTGTAAGACTGATGATTCATAGACCTGTACTGCTGGGGGCAAATAATACATTATACATTAATAGGAAATATATTGTAGTCTATGTATCTGGAATTAATAATGATACATTTTTAAAATATTTTATATGCAGCACTAGAATTACATTTCAATATCCCTGAATTATAAGGTTTTTCTTTATTAAAATTTGTTTCCTTCTTATTCTGTGACTTCTGAGCATCGTATGATCATTCCTAGGTACAAATAAGATATTTTTCAAACATCTTTTTAAGATTTTTCAGAATAATCCACATCATTATTATCTCTGTTCCTGCTTCTTCATCCTCTCCAGTGTGAAGATCCAATGCATCTCCTAAGTTCACCGTCTGTTTTTTGTCCATAATGTGTCCCCATGAAGCCTGAGCTCATCTTTGTAGAATGCAACTTCCACTTTACTTCTTATGTTGTAACATTTGTGAAATCAGGTGCATTTGGTCACATATATGTGGTGATTCCTTTTCCCTTCAAGAAACTTATTAAATCAATGGTTCATCTTACATTAACCGTGTCTTAGAATCAAGGAAATGTGACACATGGGATTTGCAGGCAGTTGCTTGACTCCTTAGGGAATAACTTTTCTCATTTTCTTTCAATATCTAGGCCTGTATTGAGGGTAACATGGTACAGAAAAGACTGAACTTTTTTTTTTCCAAGTTTTTATATCTCTGACCACACTGGGGTTATCCTTAACCTCCTATTCCTGCTCATTAATCTCCTTTTGATCATTTTCTCCATCACAGTCCTCTTCATCTACTTTTTACAAAATCTTTTTAGTGGAACTTTTTAGAACTTATATTACTTTTTAGTCTTATGGAAAAATAGAAAAATATATTCTAGAGATATTAAAAACCATGGGAGTCTCAGTGAGAAAGCATTATGGAAAAGTATTTTATAATGTGATGAAATTAATATGTTACTAGAAAAATATGTGTGGATGCCAAGAAGCAGAGTTTGTGTGAAGATGTTGCTCAGAGTCTAATTTTGGCTTTCTTAAAAGCAGGCAGATTGACACTAGACATAGGTATTACATATAAGTTTTATGTTAGAGCCTCTGTCCTTTTCTCCCCTTGTCCACACACTGCTGACCTCAGGGCCACCCTCCGCCCTTCAAATACAATTTAGAAAGGTCTGGGTGTATATGAAACAGGGAGTTGGGACCGAGAACATTTATAGATCAAGGGCTTTTAGAGGATCTCAAAGTGACCATACAGAGTGGTTCTCTCAGGAGAGGCACCAGTTCACACCTATCATTCAAGCATAATTGTCTCTCTTTGTAAAGTAAGTTTTGTCTTCATCCACTTAGTAAAGCTGTACTTGCTGTTCCATGAAAGCAGCAAGTGATTTTGCCTCTTCCTAGAGCTCAGGGGAGGAAAAAAATTTGTATCCAAGGAACTTACTTCCTATGCTTCAAGTTTGGAGTGATATTTACACTTCTCTGGGGCCTTTAATAATTGCAAAACATTACCACCCTCTGAGATACTTCTAGAATAGAAGATATCAAAGACTTCCATAAATGAGTTAAAAGTTGTGTATTTAATAAAAATAATTTTCACATAAGGAAACACGTGAGGGAAATTAAACTGATCTAGTAAAAAAGGAAAAAAAAACCTAGGAACTTGAGGTAACTGAACATTCTATACATACTATGGCTCTGCCAATTACTTCCTTCCCCATTCTTTCTAATGAATCTCTTTCTTTCTCTCTCTCTCTCTCACACACATACATATACATATACATACACACACACACACACACACACAATCACACAATGATGTATATAACATATCATATGATTCAGAAATTCCACTTCTAGGTATATACACAAAATAATTGAAAGAAAGGACTCAGTGATATATTTGCACATGTATTTTCTTTTTCCTTTTTTCTTTTTAGTTATGTTTGGGTAACTACTGTGTAGTACATAATTAGCCCCTGATGTAGTATTCAATTATTCATTAGTTAAGTGTAACATCTAGTGCTCATCACAGCATATGCCCTCCTCAATACCCATCACCCTGTTATCCCCCTCCCTGCCCCTACCCAACCCTCCTCCACACATGTTTATAATATTATTAATAAGAGTCAGACTGTGGAAGGAGTGTAAGTGCCTATTGACTGATGAATTGATAAACAAAATGTGGTCTATACATACAACAGAATTTTTTTCAGGCTTAAGTAGGAAGAAAATTCTGACACATGTTTCATGGCTGAAACCTGAAGAAATTATGCTAAGGGAAATAAGCCAGACACAAACATTAAAATATTGTGTAATTCTACTGATTACAATACCTAGGGCAGTCAATTTCATAGAGACAGAAAGTAGAATGCTAATTGCCAAGGACTGGGAGTAGTGGTGCATGGGAAGTTAATGTCTAATAGGTAAAGAGTTTCACTTTGGAAAGATGGAAAAGTTCTGTAGATGGATGGTGGTGATGATTGCATGATAACATGAATGTATTTAATGCCCCAGAATGGACACTAAAAAATAATTTAAATTGTAAATTTTATGTTATGAGCATTTAATCGCAATGTAATTTTTTTTTTAAATTTGAGTATAATTGACACATAATGTTACATTAGTTTCAGGTGTACAACATAGTAGTTCCACAAATCTGTACATTATGCTATGCTCACCACAAGTGTTACTACCATCTGTCACCATGCAATGTGATTACAATATCGAGGGCTATATTCCTTATGGTGTGCATTTTATTTCTATGACTTCATTCCGTAGCTGGAAGCCTGTCTCTTATTTCCCTTCACCCATTTTGCCCAATTAAAAAAAAAAGAAAGAAAGAAAAGTAAAAGAGGGAAAGAGTGTTCATTTGCATCAAATGCTGCTCAGGCAATGTATACTGCAAAAACACATAAATTGCTGTTGAATTTGGCAAAATGAAGGCTTTAAGAATTCTGACAATAACACGTTCAGTAATATTTCTATGGCATTGTATTTATACATTTAAATTTATATTTAAATTATTGTGCAAAAATTTAAATAGTACACTTCTTAGCTACCCAAAATGTTTTCATTGGAGAGAGAGCTTATCTAATTCTTTGTGTCCCCAATAATTTCTAACACAACGCAATGTATTTGGGTGGGACTCAAATTTATTTATAGAATTGATACCCGCCAACAGAGAAAAATCAGTTTTAAAATCCACAAAAATACACTAATATAAAGAAATGATATGCCCCTGAAATAGAGCCTGATTTGTTAAATAATACATGTTTTTCTTCACAAATAAAGTTGCTACTTTTCTTAAATCTTAAAATTTCATTGGGGAATATGGAATTTTCTATTTTCTGAATTTGTGCCATTGAACTATCTAGTAATATGAGTCTGCCACACTATTTCATTTCAACTCCATAGCAGAGCTCCACTGTGCTTTATTATCTTGGTTATTCTTACTACTTTTCTTTTTGAGATTTTTATTCTGGCTATACTTGATTGTTTATTTTTCCAAAGAAATTTATTTAGTGGTAAAAATGCTCTATAGTTAATTAACTTGAGACTATGTTCACTTATTAGTATTACTTCGGTGGATGTTGGCATCTTTTTAGTGTTTGTCCAGAACATAGTACAGTTTTCAACTTATTCATATCATGTCATCTTATAGATTTAGAACGATAGAGCTGTCTTCATATCGAATCCACTTGTTTCTTATTAATATTATTTTATCTTTGGGGTTCCTATGGTAATATACAAATGCATGTTTGTTTGTTTTTAATATGTGAAAACTATTGTTTTAACTAGTTGATTTTATAAGCAACCAGATTACTGGTTTTTCATATAAGCAGTTTTTGTGACAACTGGGTAGTTTTTTTGAAGAATAATTGTAGTTGGACCTATAGCTCTCATCTTACACTGGGCTAGTACCACATTAATCAAATGTTTTTTAATATGAAAACAAAAATTATAAGAGCATTTAAAAAGTCTGTAGGAAAATTATCCTTTAATTATTTTACATATGTAGTATGTAAAGTCTTTATATCTTTAATGCAAACCCAGAAAATAAAAAAAATTAATATATTAAACTACATGAACAGACACATTCTGCAAAGCGAAAGATGAATTATCACAGAATAAAAGATTTTGCAGTTTCTGCCACAGAAAAAGGACAATTTCCCCAATCTATAAAACATTTCTTCAGATTAAAAAAATCTAGCTGCCAAATAGAAACATGTTGAAGAATATTAAGAATTAAAAGAAAAAATTCTAAATATATAATAAAATTATTCAATATTTTAATTTAAGTAAATACATATTGAAATTGTAATGAGATATAATACTTCTCTTTATTCAGTTTGCAGAGGAAAATTTGCCCTTAAATATTATTGATGGGAGTATAAGTTAATATAATTTCTTTGTACGGCATTTTGGAAAATCAACCCAAATTATAATTGTACATTTCTTTGACCAGAACTTCCAATTGGAATTTTTATATGTTATCTACTTATTATAACATTGATATAACACCTAAAGATTGAAAGCAATATCAACGTATGACATTATCTCTGATATTTATTTTTTTAAAAGATTGCAGAACACAGTGCACAATATGCTACAACATGTGCAAAAAGAGATAAGACAACATCTTTGAAATTAGATTTGTGTGTGTGTCATCTTTGCCTCTTTGAAAGCATATGTATGATTTCCTACTAGAACTGTAAATTGTTTATTTTGAACAGGGTCATATAATTCAGTGTGACCCCATTCTCTCTCATGGTAGCACTTCATTCTCTTCCCACTTTAAGTTTCTCCAAATACCGTGGCAATCAGACTCTTATCAGGGAAGAGTCAACATATCACTACAAACTTAACCCCTGTTACAAGTCAACATATCACTACAAACTTAACCCCTGTTAAAAGATATTTGTCCTGATCTGTCTCTAGATATCTTACTTTGAGGAATGTTCAGATTCTGTGATTTTTATAGTAACAACATGATGTCTGCCATCCCTCACCATTATCAAACTTCAGACAAAACCTCTAAATCTTATCACTCTTAAATATCAACTATAAGAAGGGTAAATATAATTCATATAACATAAATCGTGAAGGTCTGAACTCCATGGCTGAAGTTACAACATTATTTAATTTGGGAAAATAATGAGAAGACCATAAACCAGAGCAGATTTGCCTCTAGACAGCTGCTGCTTAAGCCAGAACACAAAATACTTCAACTTTTGCTAAATATACCCTTAACATATTCTTCCTCATGAGGTTTCATGAAATTTGATTAAAACAAACAGAAAAAGTTTAGCTTTTCTGCTTTTCCTCCTCCCTTGCTTGCAATGATAATGGTGGTGGTAGGTTCATCTCTCTTATTATGAAGGGCCAAGTATTTCCCTTCACAAAAGTAGGAAGGTGATTATCTTTCCTCTGGAATTTGCTGAGTAATTAAATCGATAGATGGATACAATAATTCCAGAATATAAAAATAAGGTACACATGGCAAAAATGGTAGAGGGGAGTGCCTTTCTTATTTGAGCTGGATATGATGAGAGTGTTTCTTCTGTTGTAATAGGTGCAAGGAGGGTAGTTGAGCTTATGCTATCTTGCTTGAATAACCAGAGCTGAACATAGCATATCAGACAAAAAAATGGCCATAAGTAGCAAGAAGACATGGTATAGATCCTCACTGTTGGGGGTGAGGACTGTGAAAAGGACAAGTCCTGCCAACTTGATCAAAGGAATTCCGGAAACATATCCCTGGTGACTCCCCAAATCATCCAATGTGCCAAAATAAAGTACAAATCAAATGACATCTGAATTCTAAAGAGGTGGTCATGGGCCAAACATGGCTTCTCTGGTTTTCACACAAGTTTTGCATTCTGAGAAGCTTTCAAGCTGCTTCCAACTGGATGTAGAATTCCTGATATTGAGATTATAAACTAGATGGTTAGTAATTTTTTAAATACTTTATCTCTTTATCTGAGAGAGACAGGGAGGGGTGAAAGGAGAAGGAGAAGCAAACTCACTGCTGAGCAAGGAGCATGATGCTGGGCTCCATGGCCCCGGGGCCCTGGGATCATGACCCGAGCTAAAGGAAACCGCTTAACCCACTGAGCCACCCAGGCACCCCAAAGGATAGTAATATTTAAAGTAAGTACTGGTTTATAAAATTCTCTGAATGAGAAAGACTAGGACAAAATTAAGACTTTTTTTTCTAGCTTCTAAGCAGACTAGTGGGATTTAAGACCAAGAAGAAATTGTTCATGCAGTTTTGAAACTGTATGTTAACTATTTAGTACAACTGATATGATTATATTACCCAAAATCAGCTATTTGCTATTTGTGTTGGGTTTTATATTCAGATGTAGTGAAAAGAAAGGCCATAGGCATCCCAATGTTCATAGCAGCAATGTCCACAATAGCCAAACTGTGGAAAGAGCCGAGATGCCCTTCAGCAGATGAATGGGTAAAGAATATGTGGTCCATATATACAATGTAACATTACTCAGCCATGAGAAAAGATGATTACCCAACTTTTGGATTGGAGGAGACTGAATGGGACTGAAAGAGATTATGCTAAGTGAAATAAGTCAAACAGAGAAAGTCAATTATTATTATTAAGAATTAAGAATACCAATTATTATATGGTTTCACTTATTTGTGGAACATAAGGAATAACATGGAAGATATTAGAAGAAAGAAAGGAAAAATGAAGGGGGTGAAATTGGAGTGGGAGACAAACCATGAGAGACTATGGATTCCAGGAAACAAACTAAGGGTTTTAAAAGGGGGTGGTGTGGGGAAAAGTGGTCCTGGTGATGGGTATTAAGGAGGGCATGGATTGCATGGAGCACAGTGTTATATGCAAACATGTTCCATGAATCATGGAACACTTCATCAAAACCTAATGATGTACTGTATGGTGACTAACATAACACAATTAAAAAAATAAACAGAATTAGTAATTAAAAAAAATAATTTCTATGGCTATAGGAAGTAAACCCTGAGTAACTTTGGCAGGTCCCATGCTTTCTGGATTTTCTAGGTGATGCTGCTCTGAAAGACAATGTTTTGAGACGCAGTCACAATCTTCCTGGGTAGTGCCATCTTAGAGCAGTTATGGTATTATGGTCTAATCATAAGAACTCTCTGTGGACACCTTTTTGGAATGGTTGAACATTTTTTAATCAAAAGACTTTTATTAAAGTTAATTTTATATAGTCATAAAATAGCAATCTGTCTACAAATAAACAAATAAAATTATTTACATTGATAGCTGATCAAACACCATAGAAGTGGCAGATATATGGGAGGGAAGTACTTTTTTGGAAAAAGATCTGTAAGTTCATGTATAGTGGAATTCAAATCATTCAAATCATTATAATCTGTCTTTATATGCCATAAAAAAATCAAGAATAAAGGAGACCAGAAAGAATAAAAGATTACTAAAAGAGATAGAAGTTATATTGAATTAAAATCACTCAAATGATAATAATGTTTTCTATATTTATAGAGGCATGATCTATTACCAAGCCTTAATTATCATTTTCAGAAGTCTAATCATGCTATCAAGTACATTCTGATTTATTTAAATTGATAAAATGAACAGTAATAACTGAAGTGCCAAGTAGCAACAAACAAATTTCAAATAAGAAAAATCCATTTAACCTGCACTAGTTAGCAGATAGAGGAAACATGTTTTCACTAGATCATCACTAGTAGGAAACCTCTGAACTAGCAAAGTATGTCTTGGTTTATGGATATATCCACCAGTGCCTGTTCTCTTGCGGACATTTCAGTATAGACGCTTGTGGTCACATTATCATGTGTTAGCTAAGAAGGTAAAACATCAGAAGCCAAGTCCAGAGGCAAAGGAAGATTTTAGTTTCCTTGAAATTGTCAAAGCCAATTAAGATGAGTGAGTCAAAATTTTAAGACTTCGGTGGTTCACTGATTTATTCATTTTTTCTTCACTTTGAAATGATTCAGTGACTGGCAAATTTATTTGTAGAGGTGATGGGAGGGGTGGCAGAAAATGTGGAGTTATTTTTATTAGTTTAGCAAATCCTTGCCAATGATTAAGTTTCAGTAGAACCATAGGAACAACCACTACACAATTAAAATAATCTTTGAGCAAGTTTCATGCTAATTCTGAAGTGTTAAATTATAATAACCGTATTTATTTTTAAACAAAGAAACTGGGGAAGAAGGAAGCTAGTGACTCAAACCTAATTATGAATTATCAGCTTGGATAATGCTAAATTTTAACCACTATTTGAATTATGTGGTGACCTCTCACGATTAGAGCAACACAATGAGAAAGATACACTTGCTCATCTTTATTGAAATATTGGAAATAAGTCTATGGTCTGTTCTCCCATTTTAAAATATATCATTATTTTAATTCTTAACCTTTCTTTGAAAACCTATTACCATGCATAAGTCATATGCATCAGTTTTAGTTATGATAGTAGTGAATTCTCTGAAAAGGAGGTTTCTGAGAATGTAACTAATTCTGTTCACAATGTCCATAATCTCAGAGTTTTACAATGTCACATTGAGATAAGAAAAATACTGAAATTATGAAATAGAAATTAAATGTATAAATCAGGCTGAAGTTTATTTTAAAGCTGATTTTAAAAGAAAACAAATTAAATGATTTTAATTGTAGTTATTGAAGAGCTTTAGGTTCTTTTATGTTTTTGGTCTGGTTGTAGTGGAAGATTGTCTATTGCCTAAATTATACAGAAGAAAAATAATATCAAGGTTATAAATGGAATGAAAAATGATTCCACACTGGGTAGAATGCATTTATATAACTCAGCAGTGTTTTTAATATCTTCTTTGGTATTTTTTTCTATAGGTAAAAATGGTTATTTATATTTTATGTTTCTCTTATTTGAAACCTACATAGGTTTCTTTATTACTCTTCAACAAATGACATTATCGTATCTTAGCAGTTGTTGAAAAAATACTCATTCCTTTTGAAGATCCGTTATGTGACCTATTTTACAGAGTTTTTA
Organism: Meles meles; assembly: GCF_922984935.1. Lineage (NCBI taxonomy): Eukaryota > Metazoa > Chordata > Mammalia > Carnivora > Mustelidae > Meles > Meles meles. The sequence continues at coordinate 96,508,832 of NC_060071.1, read as the reverse complement.
ACATTTAATGATCCCTGGAGACTCCAGTTTGTCAATGTTACTGTCAATGTTAATAATTTATACTTTTCCTAAATACGAAAAGCACTGGAGAAAATGGAGTGATAAATAAGGGAAAATAAAAACAAAGTTTCTATAAATTTGAAGAAAGTTCAGAAATTTAAATAAGAAAGCATTGTGCGTGTGTGTGATAAAAATTAAAAGAAATAAAAACATAAAGGAGAGGATGATTAATTTATAATCTTGAGATTCTAACATTAAGAAGCACAATAATTATTTAGGGGAGACAAACATTTTTTAGACCTTAAACTCCCAGAGTAACATTTTCTATGACTGTATTACCTTTTGAATTTATTCCTTCATTCTACAAATATTGGTTAATTATTTTACTGCATTGGGGGAGGAGGATGCTGTGATATATGTCAGAGGCATCAACATCTTCAAAGAACTTAAGTTTTAATAGAAATATCTAAGTAAATTAATTAAAATTGGAAAAATACTATTTTATACATATTGTGTAGGTATCTATGTGGGTTCTGTAAAAGGAAGAACAAAGAAGTGTCCCATGCTTACCTAGAGTTAAGCCATGACGCACTTCATTGGAGAGAAATTGGGAACTTAGACTAGGATCCCTAGAAAACAAAGACAGAAGGACAGAAGCTTATTAATAAAACTTTATTAGGGAGTACAATGCCTAGGAAGGAGTGAAGGAGATAGACTCAAAGAAGAACATAAAGGGATGCCTGGGTGACTCAGTTGTTAAGCATCTGCCTTCAGCTGGGATCATGATCCCAAGGTCCTTGGATCGAGCCCTGCATTGGGCTCCCTGCTAAGCAGAAAGCCTAATTCTCCCTCTCTGACTTCCCCTGCTTGTATTCCCTCTCTCACTCTGTCTCTCTCTGTCAAATAAATAAACAAAACCTTAAAAACAGGAAGAAGGAGGAGGAGTAGGAGGACATATAAAAGCTGGCCATAACTTTCTGACAGACTTTTTTCCTATTTCCACAGGGATCTTCACAAAGACTCTATGAATGATTCATGAAGCAGAGGGATAAGAAAGACAGCCATACTCTTCAATTGTCTCTTATCTCCCCTTGATCAGAATTTGCCACCACGAGTAATAACTCTCCATCATTTCCATGTAGTATGCTGATTACCTGTTGAATTGTGCTACTTCTCATGCTGGAGGAGTAATAGGGATGCCCCAGACTTGGAGGCAAGAGGTGGCAGGAACATTTGTGTGAAGTGTGACTCTGTAGGGTATAACTGGAAGCAAGGAGAGGGATCAGAAATAGGGACTTCAGAGACCCCTTAACTGGTAGTAATAGTTGTGGCAGTAGCCACAGCAGTAACTCATATTACCATATTACACAAGTCTATGTTGGGAAGGTTTGACCAGAAAAGAATTCAAGTGTACAGACCTGGAATTATCCATAAACTGAATCTTGTGCATGCTGCTTGACATTAGTGTTGAAAAATAACTAGATATTGACCAAATTAAGAAAGGAAAATGTGGGTGCAAGAGGAAACATCATAAGAAAGTGCATTATGTGTGACTATATTACTCCTGAATCCATCCATATTTCTCCATTGATACAGCTCCAGTCCTTTTCCAGGTGTTTAAAATCGTAGGCTATTAATTTGCAGCCTTCTAAAAATCACTATTTAATTGCTCTGTCCACATTTAACTTTTACTCTTCCCATTCATAGATCCATTGTTCATCCTCCAATGCAAATCTGGTTGTGGCATTTCAAATCTGAAAGTACTTCAATGCATTTCCATTCATTTAGGATAAAATTTCCGATCCTTGACCTACCAAGATTTTCTAGTACCAACCTATGTTTTCTCTTAGCCCCAACTTTGATGGTTCACTGTTTTCCTCACATATGCCAATATGTTTTCATTCCTGTATCCTCGGTGCCTAGCAGAGCGCCTGACACATATCCATACAAATAGTCATGAAGTAAATGACTACATTATTGCCCCTCAGGAGCTCCATTGAACAAGCAAGGCAGATTTATAGATATTTCAAAGATTGGAATAGAATCCCATGTAGCATAATGCTACATGGAAATTTTTTTGTGTCATATTGTGTTGTTTTTGAAGAGGAGAAGGGCATTAGGAAAAACTTTAGAGCATTAATCTGAAAAAAAGGGAAAAGTGGAGTGAACATTTAGTTTTTTTATTTTAGTCCATTTAAAAAAATAAAATAGCAATTTTTGGAATTGTTAAGCCCTATGGAATGATCAGAGTAGGGGGAGTAATCCTGTGTTACTGGTACATGGGTTGTCAGGGGAGATAATCTAGATAGAAGACTAGAAAATGAGGCATCCCATTAGTGTATTTTACTTTTTGCAATCCCAGGTTTATGTTTTCCCCTAAAAATATATACCTTCATAACAAGTTATTCTTCACTCTATCAAGGCCATTTTTTGTTATAAGGTATACACTTACTATGGGATGTTTCAATTATAAATCCTATCCTATCATACATAGTATGACTGTAAGATTATATTTACATCCTTATGTTAAAATGTTCAGTCTCTTGGATTCTACTCAAATCCAGTTTTTGGGCTACAGCTCTATGAGATCAAAACTACTGCCTTTCACTTCCCTGTGATTTGTCTTGATTTTGTTTAAATTACTGCACTCACTGTTATTCTTGCTATGTTTAAGCAGCTGTTCTGTAAAATATTTTCTTTCACAGTTTTATTAGCCCTTGTGAATCAGTCATTGAATCTCTTTCCAAACATGTGGTGCACATTCCTCTAGAGATATGTTTTTTATTTCCTTCTTAATAGCTATTTTTCTGCAATTATAAGCAATGACCTGAAAGAATAGAACCCGTTCTTTGACACTTTCTATAAATACAAATTCTTCACTGCTCTGCTCTTCTTTTTATCCAAAAACAGAATTAAAATAAAATAGAGATGTATTGATGATATTTTTAAAAAGAAACACAAGACTACATATAATGTATATACATATATAAAAAATATATATGTAATGTATAAAGATATATTTTTTTTCTCTACTACTCAAACTAAAAGACATTTCTATTATCCCCATATATTGGTAATACCCAAGGGTCAAAGTAACTAGAAATAACTAGATAGTAACATGTCCAACCTGAGCAAAAACTGAAAAAAGTAATAATTATATTATGGTAATAATAATAACAGTGAACTATTCAAACACTGTTCTATGTTCTAAACACTTTGGGTGGATTCATTCAAATCTTCAAAACTCCCTGTGATTTGATAATAATATAACATCTTCTGTTTAAATTAGTTGTCATTAAAGTAGAGAGATCTTTAGAAAAAAAGATAAGTAAATTTGTATTACTGAATTATGTAACCTCGGTCTGCAGGAGTGATAATGTTATATGAGCAAAAATTGCCAGAGTTTACATGCTTATTATGCCCTACTTATAATCTTAATACTTATCCCCATCCTTAATTTGTCCTAGTTGATCATGACATCCAAAAACATTTTTAAATATGTATTTGGGAGAACAGTACTCTGAATGCAGGTGTGGTGAATGGTAGTGGTGGTGTGGACATCAGCACTATATATATATCAAGTAGTTACTTTTCTTGTGTGAGTGTATATAAACACAAATTATTATGTATGGCTATTAACAATCTTGCAAATGTGAAGATCCAGATGCAATCAGTCTCTGGCTTTAAATTCTTTGCATTTGTTCTTTTCTTTGTTGAGGATTAAGAAAGTCCAATGGGAAGCTATTGGCATAATAATTTTTTTTTTTCAGCGTAACAGTATTCATTCTTTTTGCACAACACCCAGTGCTCCATGCAAAACGTGCCCTCCCCATTACCCACCACCTGTTCCCCCAACCTCCCACCCCTGACCCTTCAAAACCCTCAGGTTGTTTTTCAGAGTCCATAGTTTTTGCATAAAAACAGAATCATTATTTCTGGATAATGAAACTAAATGTTTAACTTTTATAAGATATTCCTTAAAATGAAAAAAAGAATTTAATTTCTAGAAGTCAGAAAGACAATAAATTTTTAAAATGCATACTCAGAATAATGGTTTCTGAAATATCTGATTTCAAGTCACAGTTCAAAAGCAGTAATGTGTTATTTATTACACATTTTGCATTGACAAAATTATGTTTGATAATTATTTTTATTACATTCCCTGAAAACAAATGAAGAATAAAAATATTATTTTTCAGCCTGACAAAAGCAGTAATTTATTATTTATAAAGCATTTTGCATTGGCAAAATTGTGTTTGATAATTATTTTTGTTATATTCCCTGAAAACAAATTAAGAATAAAAATATTATTTTTCAGCCTGAACTAAAAAAATAAAATAAGTAAATAAGTAAAAATAGATAAATAAGTATTCTACCACTTTTCTTAAAAATAAGTATGTAACTGGTCTGCCATGAATTACCCTATAATTGGGTAGGTGGCACTTCCAGGAGTAAAATTCAGGTCACTCGTCTCCTATTTGTATGCTCTGTCCAGTAGCCTGGTTTCCTTCAGCTAGAATATTTTATAGATGCTGGTTGGAATATTTGTACAAAAGAGACCTCAATATTTGTTTTTCCCAGGGAAGTGTTATATCTCCCTTCTAATCTGATTTTGTGTATTTTTAAAAGAAAAAAACTAGAAATAAAATGGAAACTGAGTGACTATGCATGGTAATTTCCCATAAAAGTATTTCTCAATTAAAACACATTCATATTATTTGTTGAGTTCTAAGTATACACTATTTCAAAGATAATTTTAATAACGTCTATTTTTAACCATAGATTTTTATATTGCTACCAAATTTGCACATTCTATTTCCTGGATAGTGTTTGGTGCAGATAAAAATTCCCAATTCAACCTTTCAGTTCACTAGCAACCATGGAAATTATCAGTTAATAATTGATGCCCTGGGAAATGTACATCAATTACACCATATAATATTTCAAAAATAAATGTAACTATCAAAATGAGATTTAAAGATGAAAATAGATGAGGCACCTGAGTGGCTTCATGAGTTAAGTGATCTACTTTTGATTTTGGCTTAGGTCATGATCTCAGGGTTGTGAGATCAAGGTCTGCATCAGGCTCGGCATTCAGGGAAGAGTCTGCTTAAGATTCTTTCTCTCCCTCTCCCTTCCCCCTGCCACCTCCCATAAGCTTTCTCTCTCTTTCTCTCTAAAATAAAAGATAAATAAATAAATAAGAAATAAATAAATAAGAAATAAGAAAGAAAAGGGTATTGCTCACATCACTGGAAATTAATAAATGCTTATTTAATTAAATTTGATCCAATATCCAAAATTAAAATGTAAAAATTCAGAGGAAAATGGAGCTAAATTATTAAGCAACTCAGTCTTGTTGTGTTTAGTAAAGGAGTAAATATTCATCAATATAATCACCATGACTGTTTTACTCACTCCTGTATTCCCTGGACTTCTAATATACAACCCCTAACAGATACAATTGTTCAACAAATGAACAAACACAAATGCAAGACTGGCACTAATCCATTTTAAAATTTTTCATTTTCTTCACATTTTCCATTTTAATATAAACTCATAGCTTAGAAATCCAGTATCTTTTTTATTTTTCTTTCCATCTAATCTCAAATGACTTTGTAACTAGTTACCCTCACTCTTGTTTTTCTTCAAAATCTGAGAGTGTCCCAAACTCATAAGGAAAGTCTAGACATGATGAGGATGCATTTACTTCCAACACATTTAATGCAGGATGAAGGTAACTATGATAGCACTCTCCACTGAAGAAGAAGCCCTATAGTCTGTGAGACAAACTCAGGTGATTTTTGTAATCATCAGCATAAATGAACACTGACAAATCAGAAAAGACACCTAGGGTGCCTGGGTGGCTCAATCATTAAGGGTTTGCCTTAGGGTCAGGTCATGATCCAGGGTCCTGGAATCAAGCCCCACATTGGGCTCCCTGCTCAGCAGGAAAACTGCTTCTCCCTCTCCCACTCCCTCTGCTTGTGTTCCCTCCCTCTCTGTGTCTGTCTCTGTCAAATAAATAAATAAGATTTTAAAAAAATAAAGACACTTAACTTTACTGTTCAGAGACACTTGTGTTATTTGGTCCTATTTTATAAAATGTTTATTTCTGAAATATTTTATAAAATGTTGAATTTTGTTACTTCACTCTACATCTAAACCAAGGACAATATGAGTTATGTTCATTGTTTCTTCCCTCTTTTCTACCTTCTGTCCTTCTTTCTTTTTCTGTTACTTTTATTTTCTTTATAATATTTTACTCTAAATACATTGAATTTTACTTATTTTATCAGAGTTATGCATGTACACAATTTAAAACATCAGTTGGCTTTACATAGTATTTCTGGGATAGGCTATTACCCTGAGAACAACTTTAAATTCAGCTATACTCTCTATGACTTTACATGTCAGCCCCTGAGATAACCTTTATTTTGTTATTAACTTACCTGTGCAATTAAAAAGAAATTTTATTATTACCAGTGTTTCTAGGTATTTGGTAATAAAAGAGTTTTCCTTTGCTATACAGTGTCATATTGCTAACATTTGAATTAAATTGTCTTAGAAGAAATTCCACATTTAAATGTGAATTTAATGTATACAAAGTTTTTAATCTAAAAGTGGGACAGATATAAAAGACAAGTATTTTGGCCAGAAATGTAAACAAGCATTCATTTATCCATACTCACTTATGCTTTAATTTTTATCTACCATGCACCAAGCCTGATTATAATTGTGGGATGTACAATAATGTGTAACATAAATGAACAACAAAGACAAAACTATCTCTTTTAACTGACATGCTAGTGATACCATGTGCGTATCTGACTACATGCTGGTTGGATCTCATATTTTAATTCAAAGTAGAATACTTTGAGACTTAATTTAGAAACATGCAGAAAAAATATTTATTATTACTTCAGCTAAAAACACTAAAATTGTACACATTTATTCATGATTTTATTTCCAGTTGGTGATAGTTTATTGCTATATAATCTACATAAAATATTCATACATATATACATAATTATAGTATGAAAATCAATACAGAATGGATTTTCCTTCAGAAATTAGGTTTACATAATGAAACAAAGAAATAGTGAGTGTAGATACCACTCTGTTTTTAACAATAAAAATATTTAATTGTCACTATTGACGTAATTATTTGGCTTTATGTTGCTATTATCTAAAAGTTGTGTTAGCCTGGGATTTTCATTTCTTTGAATTTTGGAATAGACCTGCCTAAGCCTTAAGAAAGAAGACTTTGTTTTTAAAATAATTGAATTAATGATGTTGAAATATTTTTTGAAATTTGATTTTACTAACTGTATCTAATACAATATTAGATACAATAGTAATTGTATCTAATAAATGTAACATGTATTTCATATTCAAGTAAGAACAAATGCAGAAAATAAATTGTGAAAAAATTTGCCTCACATCTAATATGTGGAGAAATTTAAGAATGAATGGAGTCAAAGAAGTACATATTAATTGATTCAATATATTTCTTACACTGAATGCTTTATTGACAGAAAAAAATGCTAATTGAAAAATTTTATATCACTACTTATGTGCTGATACTCAGAAGTCCCTTATTTTAAATCTAATAATTAATATCTGACTTAATTGGAGGATCAAAGCAAGAAGTTTGAGGAGTAGCAGACTGAGATGACATCAGGTCCCAGGAGTTTGGCTAGATAGTTATCAAACTGTTCCAAACACTGACCTCACTGGAAGATAGAAGAGAAGAAGAGCAGCAATTCAAGGAAGAGAAAATCAACCACTTCATGGAAGGTAGGATATGAGGAAAAGTGAATCCAAAATGATGGGAAGATAGACTGCAGGGGGAGGGGCTGGCTCCTGGCAAGTGGTGGAGCAGCAGAGCAGAAAAGCAGAACATTTAGAAGTATGTATGCTCCATTGAGGGACATCACGCCAGAGACTAAGCGGGGATGGAGCCCTTGTGAAGACTGTGTGGTTTCAGGTCCCGCAGGGTCACAGAAAGACCAGGGGAGTGATTGTGGCAGAGCTACCAGGTATAGGAATGGGTAAGCTGACTACAGAGACAGAGTCAAGGAGTGAGCTCTCAGATCAGGCTTATCTTAAACCATGATCCAAGGCACAAACCTGTGCCTCTTTGAGCAAAGACCCCATAAGTGGCAGATCCAGACAGACAACCTCCTTCCTCTTCCAGGAGGACTGGTGTGGAAGAGCATGGCAGGAAACTGCTGGGCCTGGAGACTCCAAACAGGGTTGTATACTGGAGATAGAAATGCTCAGTCACAGGCCAGGTGAGTTCAGAGTGTGGTTGGAGACCAGGGAGATGGGAGGGATTGACTACTTTTCTCTGAGGGCACACTGAGGAATGGGCCCTGAGCTCTTGGCTCCTTCAGGCCAGAGATTGGGAGGCCACCATTTTCATTCCCCTCTTCCAAAGCCCTACCAAAAGTGTTCAGGGAACAAAAGCGATGGAGACAGATCCCGAGCAGATTACTTAGCCTGGCTCCTGGCAAGGGCAGTACAATTCTGTCTTGGCAAAAGACATTTGAGACTCACTGCAACAGGCCCTCTCCCAGAAGATCAGCAAGAACATCCAGCCAGGATGTGAGGGGAAAGCAGTGCATAAAATTCATGGCTTTCCCCCCATGATCCTTTAGTCTTACAAAGTTAAAATTTTTAAATTTTTTTCTTATTCTATTTTTTATAATTTTCCTCTTTCCTCTTTTAATGGTTTTTAACTAGTTTATCTTAACAATATCTTTTTTAAAAAAATCTTTTAAAATTTTCATTGTGATACTAATATTTTATCCCTTCATGGTATTTAATATTTCTTGTATATATATACATTTTTTATCATTAAAATTTGGGGATACAATTTCTTCTAATAGAGCAAAATATACCTAAATCTAGCTCATGGCTTTGTTTAGTCTTCAGCCTTATCATATCCCTTCCTCTTTTTCTTTTTCCAAACAACTTACCTTATCAATTCCTTTTTTAGAAATTTTTTAAATTTTCATCATTACAGTTATATTCCATGCCTTCATCATGTTAACCCTTATTTTTGTATATGTATAAGTTTTTCTTTCTTTAAAATTTTGAGAGGGAGTTTCTTCTAAAAGACCAGAATACATCCAAAACCAGGGGGTGGCTCTGTTCAAATCACCAGTCTAGTAAATATATTTTTTAATTTTTATTTCTTTCCCCCCCTTTCCTCTCCCCCAGGTTTTGGATCTCCTATGATATGGTTAGCATACAATTTTCTGGGGTCTTTGCCACCTTTTCAGTATTTTATTCTCTCTTTCATATATTCTTATCTGGATAAAATGATAAGGTAGAAAAACTCATCATCAAATAGAAAAAAGAACAAGAGGCAATGCTGAACATCTAGGGACCTAATCTATATGGACATTACTAAGATGTCAGGATTAGAGTTCAGATGATGGTTATCAGGGTGCTAGCTGGGCTCAAAAAAAAAGCATGGAAAATATTAGAGAAACCCTTTATTTAGAAATAAAAAAAGTAAAATTTAACCAAGTTAAAATAAAAAAAGCTATTAATGAGGTGCAATAAAAATGGAGGTTCTTACTGCTAGGATAAATGAGGCAAAAGAGAGATTTAGTGATAGAGAAGAGGAAATGATGGAGAATAAAGAAGCTGAGCAAAAGAGAGGCAACAACTACTGGAACACGAAGGGAGAATTCAAGAGATAAGTGATACCATAAGAAAAAATAATATTGGAATAATTGGGATCCCAGAGAAGAAGACAGAGAGGGGCATAAGGTCTATTGGAGTGAATTATAGTAGAGAAATTCCCTAATATGGGGAACAAGGGGAACAAACAAGGGGAACAAGCATTAAAATCCAGGAGGCACAGAGAACCTCCCTCAAAATAAACAAAAATGGGTCCACACCCTGTCATCTAAAAGTGAAACTTACAAGTCTTAGTGACAAACAGAAAATCCTGAAAGCAGCTCAGGACAAGAAGTCTGTAACGTACAATGGTAGAAATATTAGATTGGCAGTAGATTTTCCAGAGAGACCAGGCAGGCCAGAAAGAACTGGCATGATATATTCAGAGCACTAAATGAGAAAACTATGCAGCATGAATACTATATCCATCTAGGCTATCATTGAAAATAGAAGGAGAGATAAAAAGCTTCTAGAACAAACAAAACTTAAAAGAATTTGCAAACACCAAACCAACCCTACAGGAAATATTGAAAAGGGACCTCTAAAAAAGAGAAGCCTAAAAGTAGTAGACCAGAAAGATACAGCGACAATATAAAATAATACTTACCTTGCAGGCAATACAATGGCACTAAATTCACATCTTTCAATAGTTACCCTGAATGTAAATGGGCTAAATGTCCCAATCAAGAGACACAGGGTATCAGAATGGATTAAAAACCAAAACACATCAATATGCTATCTACAAGAAACTCAAATTTAAAGTGAGGGGGTGGGAAACAATTTACCATGCTAATGGACATCAAAAGAAACCTGGGGTGGCAATCCTTATATCAGATCAATTAGATTTTAAGCCAACGACTAGAATAAGAGAAGAGGAAGAACACTATATCATACTTAAAGGTCTGCCCAACAAGAATATCTATCAATTTTCAAAATCTATAACCCTAATATGGGAGCAGCCAACTATATAAACCAATTAATAACAAAACCAAAGAAACACATTGAAAATAATACAATAATAGCAGGGGACTTAAACACCACCCTCACTGAAATGGATAGATCATCCATGCAAAAGATCAACAAGGAAATAAAGGCCTTAAATGACACACTGGACGAGATGGACATCACAGATAAATTCAGAACATTCCATCCCAAAGCGAAAGAATACTCTTCTCTAGTGCACATGGAACATTCTCCAGATTAGAGCACATCCTGGGCCAGAAATCCGGTCTCAACAGGTACCAAAAGATGGGATCATTCTCTGCATATTTTCAGACCACAGTGCTCTGAAGCTAGAACTCAATCACAAAAGGAAATATAGAAAGAACCCAAATATGTGGAAGCTAAGGAGCATTCTACTAAAGAATGAATGGGTCAACCAGGAAATGAAAAAAGAATTGAAAAAATTCATGGAAACAAATGATAATGAAGACACAATTGTTCAAAATCTGTGGGACACAGCAAAGGCAGTCCTGAGAGGAAAAGATATAGTGATACAAGCTTTTCTCAAGAAACAAGAAAGCTTTCAAGTACACAACCTAACCCTACACCTAAAGGAGCTGGAGAAAGAATAGCAAAGAAAGCCTAAACCCAGCAGGAGAAGAGAAATGATAATATCGGAAGAGAAATTAATGAAATAGAAACCAAAAGAACAGTAAAACAAATCAACAAAACTAGGAGCTGGTTCTTTGAAAGAATTAATAACATTGATGAACCCCTGGCCAGACTTAACAAAAAGAAAGAGAAAGCACCCAATAAATACAATCATGGAAGAAAGATGAGAGGTTACAACTAGCACCAACAACATACAAACAGTTATAACAACATATGAAGAGCAACTATACACCAGTAAATCTGACAAGATGGAAGAAATGGATGCATTCCTAAAGACATATAAACTATCAAAACTGAACCAGGAAGAAATAGAAAACCTGAACAGGCCCATAACCAGTAAGGAGATTGAAGTAGTCATCAAAAATCTCCCAACAAACAAAAGCCCAGGGCCAGACAGCTTCCCAGGGGAATTCTACCAAACATTTATTTATTTATTTATTTGACAGAAAGATCACAAGTAGGCAGAGAGGCAGGCAAAAAGAGAGGAGGAAACAGGCTCCCTGCTGAGCAGAGAGCCTGATGTGGGGCTCAATCCCAGGAACCTGAGATCATGACCTGAGCTGAAGGTAGAGGCTTAACCCACTGAGCCACCCAGGTGCCCGTCTACCAAACATTTAAAGAAGAATTAATACCTACTCCTGAAACTATTACAAAAATTTGAAGTGGGGCGCCTGGGTGGCTCAGTGGGTTAAAGCCTCTGCCTTCAGCTCAGGTCATGATCCCAGGGTCCTGGGATCGAGCCCCATGTCAGGCTCTCTGCTCAGCAGGGAGCCTGCTTCCCTAACCTCTCTCTCTGCCTACTTGTGATCTCTGTCTGTCAAATAAATAAATAAAATCTTTAAAAAAGAAATTTAAAGTGGAAGGAAAACTTCCAAATGCATTTTATGAGGCCAGCATTACCTTGTTCCCCAAACCCGACAAAGACCACAGCAAAAAAGAGAATTACAGACCAATATCCTTGATGAACACAGATGTGAAAATTCTCACCAAAATTGTAGCCAATAGGATCCAACAATACATTAAAAGGATTATTCACCACGACCAAGTGGGATTTATTCCTGGGCTCCAAGGTTGGTTCAACATCCACAAATCAATCAATGTGATATGATACATTAATAAAAGAAAGAACAAGGACCATAGGATATTCTCAATAGATGCTGAAAAAGCATTTGACAAAGTACAGCATCCTTTCTTGATCAAAACTCTTCACAATGTAGAGATAGATGATACATACCTCAATATCATAGAAGCCATCTATGAAAAACCCACAGCAAATATCATTCTCAATGGGGAAAAACTGAGAGCTTTTCTGCTAAGATCAGGAATGTGGCAGAGATGTCCATTATCACCACTGCTATTCAACATAGTACTTGAAGTCCTAGCCTCAGCTATCAGACAACCAAAAGAAATAAAGTCATCTGAATCAGCAAAGAAGAAGTCAAACTCTCACTTTTTGCAGATGATATGGTACTTTAGGTGGAAAACCCAAAAGACTCCACTTCAAATATTCTAGAACTCATACAGGAATATAGTAAAGTGTCAGGATATAAAATCAATGCACAGAAATCAGTTGCATTTCTGTATACCAACAGCAAGATGGAAGAAAGAGAAATTAAGGAGTCAATCCCATTTACAATTGCACCTAAAACCATGAGATACTTAGGAATAAACCTAACCAATGAGGCAAAGAATCTGTACTCAGAAATCTATAAAGTGCTCATGAAAGAAATTGAGGAAGACACAAGAAATGAAAAATATTCCATGCTCAGGGATTGGACAAACAAACATTGTGAAAATGTCTATGTTACCTAAAGCAATCTACACATTTAATGCAATCCCTATCAAACTACCTTCAATTTTTTTCACATAAATGGAACAAACAATCCTAAAATGTATATGGAGCCAGAAAAGACCTTGCATAGCCAAAAGAATGTTGGAAAAAAAAGCCAAAGCTGGTGGCATCACAACTCCAACTTCAAGCTCTATTACAAAGCTGTCATCATCAAGACAGTATGGTGCTTGCACAAAAACAGACACATAGAGCAATGCAACAAAACAGAGAGCCCAGAAATAGACCCTCAACTCTATGGTCAACTAATCTTTGACAAAGCAGGAAAGCATGTCCAATGGAAAAAAAAAAAGAGTCTCTTCAAGAACTGGTGTTGGGGAAAATTGGACAGCCACATGCAGAAGAATGAATCTAGACCATTTCCTTACACTACACACAAAAATATACTCAAAGTGGATGAAATACCTCAATGTGAGAAAGGAATCCATCAAAATCTTTGAGGAGAACCTCTTCAACCTCAGCCACAGCAACTTCTTCCTAGAAACATCACCAAAGGCAAGGGAAGCAAGGGCAAAAATGAACTATTGGGACTTCACCAGGATAAGAATCTTTTGTACAGCAAAGGAAACAGTCAACAAAGCCAAAAGACAACTGACGGAATGGGAGAGATATTTGCAAATGCCATAATCAGATAAGGAGCTAATATCCAAAATCTATAAAGAACTTATCAATCTCAGCACCCAAAGAACAAGGAAGCCAATCAAGAAATGGGAAGAGGACATGAACAGACATTTCTGCAAAGAAGACATCCAGATGGCCAACAGACACATGAAAAAGTGCTCAACATCACTCAAAATCAGGGAAATACAAATCAAAACCACAATGAGATACCACCTCACACCAGTCAGAATGGCTAAAATTAACAAGTCAGGAAATGACAGATGTTGGACTAGATGTGGAGAAAGGGGAACCCTCCTACACTGTTGGTGGGAATACAAGCTGGTGTAGCCATTCTTGAAAACAGCATGGAGGTTCCTCAAAAAGTTGAAAATAGAACTACCCTGTGACTCAGCAATCACACTACTGGTATTTACCTTAAAGATTCAAATGTAGTGATCCAAAGGGGAACATGAACCCCAATGTTTATAGCAGCAATGTCCACAATAGCCAAACTGGAAAAAACCTGGATGCCCATCAACAGATGAATGGGTAGAGATGATGTGGGGTGTGTGTGTGTGTGTGTGTGTTTGTGTGTGTGTGTGTGTGTGTGTGTATAAAATGGAATACTATGCAGCCATCAAAAGAAATGAAATCTTACCTTTTGCAATGACTAGAGGCTATTATGCTGAGCAAAATAAGTCAATCAGAGAAATATAATTATCATATGGTCTCTCTGATATGAGGAATTTGAGAGACAGTCCAAGGGAGTTGTGGGGGTAGGGAAGGAAAATAATGAATCAAGATGGGATTGGGAGGGATACAAAGCACAAGAAACTTTTAATCTCACAAATCAAACTAAGGGTTGCTGAGGGGAGCTAGGGTATGGAGAGGGTGTTTGGATTATGGACATTGGGGAGGGTATGTGATATGGTATGTGCTGTGAAATATGTCAGCCTGACAATTCACAGACCCATACTCCTGGGGCAAATAATACATTATATGTGAATAATAATAATTTAATTTTTTTAAATCAGACTTAGATGAATTTTGTCAATCATCTTTTCCTTTTTTAAACTTTTTAAGACTTTGCTTTTTAAGAGCACCTTTAGGTTTACAGTAAAATTGAAGAGCAAGTGCCAAATTCCCCCGTCCTACATACACACAGCCTCTCCACTATCAATATCTGTACCATAAAAGTACACTGGTTAGAATTGAGGAACATACATTGACACATTATCATTCAAAGTCTGTACTTTACGTTATGATTCACTTTTGGTGGCACTCTACATCCTATGGATATGAACAAATGTAAAATGACATGTATCCAGCATTACGACATAATATAGAATAGCCTCACTGTCTTATAAATCCTTTGTGATTTGTTTATACATACTTCCCTATCTCTTGAGCCTTGGCAACCACTGATATTCTTACTGTGTCCATAGTTTTACCTTTTCCAGAATGTCATACAATTGGAAACATACAGTATGTAGTCTTTTCAGACTTGCTTCTTCACATAATGTTAACATTTTAAGTTCTTTCCGGTCTTTTCATGGCTCATTAGCTCATTTCTTTTTAGTCCTGAATAATATTCCATTCTCTGAGTGTACCACAGTTTATGTATCCATTCATCTACTAAAGGACAACCTTGTTTTTTCTAAGTTTTGACAATTATGAAGTTTCTATAAACATGAATGTGAAAGTTTTTGTATGACTATAATGTTTCAACTCATTGAGCAAATACTGAGTGTGATTGCTGCTGGATCATATGAAAAGATAATGTTTGATTTTGAAACGACCAGATTGTCTTCCAAAGTGGTTGTACTTCTTTAATTCCCACTAGCATTGAATGACCAAGAATTCCCGTTTCTTCTTACCCTTACCAGTATTTGGTGTTATCAGTGTTTTCAATTCTAAGAGGTGTATAGTGGGCACTCATTTTGTTTTAATTTCCATTTTCCTAATGAACATGTTTTCACATGCTTATTTCCTATCTATATGACTTTGATATGTATATCTTTTTTTTCAAAAATTTTTTCACATCTTTTGCCCGTTTGTAATTGGGTTTTAGATTGTCCATTTTCTTACTTTTGACTCTCGAGAATTTTTTTTCTTTTGGTATGTTTTGGATTACAGTCCTTTATTGGATATGTCTTTAGCAAATATTTTCCCCCAGTCTGTGGCTTGTCTGATTCTCTTGACAGTATCTTTCACAGACAGAAGTTTTAAGTTTTAATGAAGTCCAGTTTATCAATTTTTTTTCATGGGTTTTGCCTTTCCTATTTTATCTAAAGAGTCATTGCCATGTCCAAAGTCATTTAAATTTTTTTCTGTCTTATCGTCTAGTAATTTTATAATGTGTTTTGCATTTACATCTGATTCATTTCAAGTTAATACTCATAAGGGATATAAAGATTGTATCTAGATTCATTATTTTGCATGAATGTCCAGTTGCTTCAGCATTATTTGTTTAAAAGATTATCTTTTCATAATTGCAACTGCTTTTGCTCCTTTGTCAAAGATCAGTTGATGATGTTTATGTGAAACTATATAAATCATTCTTAACATCTGGTATTTAACACTTTCTATATTTTCTTGTAAACATTATTCACATTCACGCTACTATTAAATTGTCTGTAAAAAATACATTTTCTTCTTCATATTAGCTTTCCTATTCGAAATGACATTCACATTTTTTCTACTAATAGTCTTATATGAATTATTAGAGTTATTGGTTCAAGCATGCTGTTTCTGTATATTCATAATTGTATATAATACCTTGTTACAGCTTAGGCGTTTATCAGAAAATGAAGAAAGCTTAACTACTACTACTTATCTATTCATTTATTCCATTTTCTGAATGACTCTGATTTTAGCAAGCATGATAAGGCTTTACCAAGTTTCAAAGACAAGCACATTAATAAATGTAAGTAAATTTTAGTTTGTGATGAATAAAACAAAAAGTTAATATTTTCATTTTGAATACGTTTCTAGATAAATAATGATTCATTAGGTATCATTTGTTATTTATTAAGGATATTTTGTTAAGGATAATTTAATGGCAGTTTTGGAAGTCATTTTATATGGAAATAATCTATTTTCACAAAATAGACTCCAATAATGTTGACTTCCACTTATATTTACTGGTAAAAGCACTTATTTTTTAAATAATTTTCAAATATCCTATTAAAAATCAGAATAACAAAGATATGGTGTTTATATTCCATAAATATTAGTACTTCCATTTCCAAGATTCTACAAGGCTTTTGTTTTGATTTATACTAAAATATAATAATCTAGTTTGAAGAAAAAAGAGAAATAATGTATTTGATTATGTTTCAATCATTTTTTATG
Organism: Meles meles; assembly: GCF_922984935.1. Taxonomy (NCBI): domain Eukaryota; kingdom Metazoa; phylum Chordata; class Mammalia; order Carnivora; family Mustelidae; genus Meles; species Meles meles. Next base: position 96,491,719 of record NC_060071.1, on the reverse strand, counting down.
GTTAGAGAACACAGAACCAACAGGGACTACCCCTTGTTAATTAAATCATTAATGGTTGCTTTTTAACATGAAATTTAGCATTTGTGTCTTATAAACGAAGAAATTTATTTGTTATGATGCTAAATGAAATCTACTGAGAATGAGAGGGCTGCCACAAACAATTCCGTAATTCTCACCCCCCAGCCACGGTCCTGGTAGGACTTTCAGCGGCTACCTGGAGCTCTCCAAAGGAAAACAAAGAGGGAGCTATAGGCCAAAGAAGTTGGTTGAGACAGGGCTACTGTGATTTCTCTCCCTGGAAAACCAGAAGAGGAACTGAAGAAAGAAAGTTCTTTCTCCACATAAATGGACTTATTACATGCAAACTTGAGAGCTGTTAGTCATAATATTTTCCAAAATGTGGGTGGGAGAAACAGAATGCTCAAATCTGTAATGGCTTGAAAATAGATAAATAAGAGACAGAGGGCAAACAATGAAGCACTGAATTTCATCTCATTGATCTGAAAAATAAAAAATGCTTTTAACACATAAATTTGTGTACCAATCCCAACATTTCTGATTCCTAATAACCAAGGATTGATTTTGGTATGTATCCTGCATTTGTATTTACTGATTCTCTAACATACCTTTTTCTTTTTTCTTCTAAGACAGGAAGGAAAACTTTTCTATATATCTTTTCATTCTCTTCATTTATTTAAGTGTATAGAAATTTTCATTGCAAAAAATGAATATCTGCTGAAACTAGTTTAAGAAAAAGATATTAATTCTAATAAAAATAAAAATTTGTTTCAAAAAACAAAAGCAGAGGGAAGAGTCAAGATGGCAGAGAAGTAGCAGGCTGAGACTACATCAGGTAGCAGAAGATCAGCTAGATAGCTTATCTAAACATTGCAAAAACCTACAAATCCAACAGGAGATCGAAGAGAAGAACATCAATTCTAGACACAGAAAATCAACCACTTTCTGAAAAGTAGGACTGGCGGAGAAGTGAATCCAAAATGATGGGAAGATAGACTGCGGGGGGAGGGGCAAGCTCCCGTCAAGCAGCGGAGCAATGGAGCACAAAATCAGGACTTTTTAAAGTCTGTTCCACTGAGGAACATTGCTCCAGAGGCTAAACTGGGGTGAAGCACATGTGGGGTCAGCGTGGCCCCAAGTCCTGCAGGGTCACAGAAGGATCGGGTGTGTTGGAGTGTTGCAGAGCTCACAAGAATTAGTACGTGGAAGCCAGCTACAGAGACAGAGCTGAGGACTGAGCTCTCAGCTTGGGGTTACCTTGAACCAGTAGCAGGCCCTGTGAGCTCGGAGTGTGGCCAGAGGTCGGGGATACAGGAGTGATTAGGTGCGCTTCTCTGGGGGCACACTGAGGAGTGGGACCCCGGGCTCTCGGCTCCTCGGGGCCAGAGACTGGGAGGCCGCCATTTTCATTCCCATCCTCCGGAACTCTACGGAAAGCGTTCAGGGAACCAAAGCTCCCAAAAGCGAACCCGAGCAGATTACTTAGTCAGGCCCCTGGTAAGGGCGGTGCAATTCTGCCTCGGGCAAAGACACTTGAGAGTCACTACAACAGGCCCCTCCCCCAGAAGACTTAACAAAAAATCCAGCCAGGACGAAGTTCATATACCAAGGAAAACAGGTTCAATACCAAAGATAGCAGTGGAATTCCAGAGGAGGAGAAAGAAAAGCATGGAACTCATGGCTTTCTCCCTTTGATTCTTTAGTCTTGTGGTTAATTTACTTTTTTTTTCAAATTTTTTTCTTCTTCTGCTAAATTTTTTTAAACTTTTACCCTTTTCTTTTATAACGTTTTTTAGCTAGTTTATCTAATATATATATATATATATAGATATATATTTATATATCTATTTATATATATATATCTTTCTTTTTTATATTTTTTATATTTTTTCTTTATTTGTTTTCTTATTTTAATTTTTTCTTTTTTTTCTGAACCTCTTTTTATCCCCTTTCTTCCCCACCCCCCCATGATTTGGGATCTCTTCTGATTTGGTTAAAGCACATTTTTCTGGGGTCTTTGCCACCCTTTTAGTATTTTACTTCCTCCTTCATATACTCTTATCTGGACAAAATGACAAGGCGGAAAAATTCGCAACAAAAAAAAAGAACAAGAGGCAGTACCAAAGGCTAGGGACTTAATCAATACAGACATTGGTAATATGTCAGATCTAGAGTTCAGAATGACGATTCTGAAGGTTCTAGCTGGGCTCAAAAAAGGCATGGAAGATATTAGAGAAACCCTCTCTGGAGGGATAAAAGCCTTTTCTGGAGAAATAAAAGAACTAAAATCCAACCAAGTTGAATTCAAAAAAGCTATTAATGAGTTGCAATAAAAAATGGAGACTCTTACTGCTAGGATAAATGAGGCAGAAGAAAGAATTAGTGATATAGAAGAATAAATGACTGAGAATAAAGAAGCTGAGCAAAAGAGGGACAAACAGCTACTGGACCACGAGGGGAGAATTCGAGAGATAAGTGACACCATAAGACGAAACAACATTAGAATAATTGGGATTCCAGAAGAAGAAGAAACAGAGAGGGGAGCAGAAGGTCTATTGGAGAGAATCATTGGAGAGAATTTCCCTAATATGGCAAAGAGAGCAAGCATCAAAATCCAGGAGGTGCAGAGAACCCCCCCCCAAAGTCAACAAGAATAGGTCTACACCCCGTCACCTAATAGTAAAATTTACAAGTCTTAGTGACAAATAGAAAATCCTGAAAGCAGCCCGGGAAAAGAAGTCTATAACATAGAATGGTAAAAATATTAGATTGGCAGCAGACTTATCCACAGAGACCTGGGAGGCCAGAAAGAGCTGGCACGATATATTCAGAGCACTAAACAAGAAAAACATGCAGCCAAGAATACTATATCCAGCTAGACCAACATTGAAAATAGAAGGAGAGATAAAAAGCTTCCAGGACAAACAAAAACTGAAAGAATCTGCAAACACCAAACCAAACAGGAAATATTGAAAGGGATCCTCTAAGGAAAGAGAGAGCCTAAAAGTAGTAGATCAGAAAAGTACAGAGACAATATACAGTAACAGTACCTTACAGGCAATACAATGGCAATAAATTCATATCTCTCAATAGTTACCCTGAATGTTAAAGGGCTAAATGCCCCAATCAAAAGACACAGGGTATCAAAATGGATAAAAAAGCAAAACCCATATATACGTTGCCTACAAGAAACTCATTTTAGATGCGAAGACACCTCCAGATTTAAAGTGAGGGGGTGGAAAAAAATTTACCATGCTAATGGGCATCAGAAGAAAGATGGGGTGGCAATCCTTATATCAGATCAATTAGATTTTAAGCCAAAGACTATAATAAGAGATGAAGAAGGACACTATATCATACTCGGAGGGTGTGTCCAACAAGAAGATCTAACAATTTTAAATATCTATTCCCTTAATGTGGGAGCAGCCAACTATATAAACCAATTAATAACAAAATCAAAGAAATACATCAATAATAATAAAATAATAATAGGGGACTTTAACACTCCCCTCACTGAAATGGATAGATCATCCAAGCAAATGATCAACAAGGAAATAAAGGCCTTAAATGACACACTGGACCAGATGGACATAACAGATATATTCAGAACATTTCATCCCAAAGCAATAGAATACACATTCTTCTCTAGTGCACATGGAACATTCTCCAGAATAGATCACATCTTGGGTCACAAATCAGGTCTCAACCAATATCAAAAGATTGGGATCATTCCCTGCATATTTACAGACTACAGTGCTCTGAAGCTAGAACTCAATCACAAGAGGAAATTAGGAAAGAACCCAAATACATGAAGACTAAACAGCATCCTTCTAAAGAATGAATGGGTCAACCAGGAAATTAAAGAAGAATTGAAAAAATTCATGGAGACAAATGATAATGAAAACACAACGGTTCAAAATCTGTGGGACACAGCAAGGGCAGTCCTGTGAGAAAGGCGGTACAAGCCTTTCTCAAGGAACAAGAAAGGTCCCAAGTACACAAACTAACACTACACCTAAAGGAGCTGGAGAAAGAACAAGAAAGAAAACCTAAACCCAGCAGGAGAGGAGAAACCATAAAGATCAGAGCAGAAATCAATGAAATAGAAACCAAAAAAACAATAGAAAAAATCAATGAAACTAGGAGCTGGTTCTTTGAAAGAATCAATAAGATTGATAAACCCCTGGCCAGACGTATCAAAAAGAAAAGAGAAAGGACCCAAATCAATAAAATCATGAATGAAAGAGGAGAGATCACAACTAACACCAAAGAAATACAGACAATTATAAGAACATACTATGAGCAACTCTACGCCAACAAATTGGACAATCTGGAAGAAATGGATGCATTCTTAGAGACATATAAACTAACACAACTGAACCAGGAAGAAATAGAAAACCTGAACAGGCCCATAACCAGTAAGGAGATTGAAACAGTCATCAAAAATCTCCAAATAAACAAAAGCCCAGGGCCAGATGGCTTCCCAGGGGAATTCTACCAAACATTTAAAGAAGAACTAATTCCTATTCTCCTGAAACTGTTCCAAAAAATAGAAATGGAAGGAAAACTTCCAAACTCATTTTATGAGGCAAGCATCACCTTGATCCCAAAACCAACAAGGATCCCACCAAAAAAAGAGAACTACAGACCAATATCCTTGATGAACACAGATGCAAAAATTCCCACCAAAATACTAGCCAATAGGATTCAACAGTACATTAAAAGGATTATTCACCACAACCAAGTGGGATTTATTCCAGGGCTGCAGGGTTGGTTCAACATCCGCAAATCAATCAATGTAATACAACACATTAATAAAAGAAAGAACAAGAACCATATGATACTCTCAATAGATGCTGAAAAAGCATTTGACAAAGTACAGCATCCCTTCCTGATCAAAACTCTTCAAAGTGTAGGGATAGAGGGCACATACCTCAATATTATCAAAGCCATCTATGAAAAACCCACCGTAAATTTCATTCTCCATGGAGAAAAACTGAAAGCTTTTCCGTTAAGGTCAGGAACATGGCAGGGATGTCCATTATCACCACTGCTATTCAATATAATACTAGAAGTCCTAGCCTCAGCAATCAGACAACAAAAAGAAATAAAAGTCATCCAAACCGGCAAAGAAGAAGTCAAACTATCACTCTTCACAGATGATATGATACTATATGTGGAAAACCCAAAAGACTCCATTTCAAAACTGCTAGAACTTGTACAGGAATTCAGTGAAGTGTCAGGATATAAAATCAATGCACAGAAATCAGTTGCATTTCTCTACACCAATAACAAGACAGAAGAAAGAGAAATTTAGGAGTCAATCCCGTTTACAATTGCACCCAAAACTATAAGATACCTAAGAATAAACCTAACCAAAGAAGCTAAGAATCTATATGCAGAAAACTATAAAGTACTCATGAAAGAAATTGAGGAATGCACAAAGAAATGGAAAAATGTTCCATGAACCTGGATGTTAGGAATAAATTTTGTGAAAATGTCTATGCTACCTAAAGCAATCTACACATTTAATGCAATCCCTATCATAATACCATCCATTTTTTTTCATGGAAATGGAAAAAATAATCCTAAAATTTATATGGAACCAGAAATAACCTCGAATAGCCAAAGGAATATTGAAAAAGAAAGCCAAAGTGGGTGGCATCACAATTCTGGACTTCAAGCTCTGTTACAAAACTGTCAAGATCAAGACAGCATGGTACTGGCACAAAAACAGACACATAGATCAATGGAACAGAATAGAGAGCCCAGAGATAGATCCTCAACTCTATGGTCAACTAATCTTCGACAAAGCAGGAAAGAATGTCCAATGGAAAAAAGACAGCCTCTTCAATAAATGGTGGTGGGAAAATTGGACAGCCACATGCAGAAAAATGAAATTGGACCACTTCCTTATACCACACATGAAAATAGACACAAAATGGATGAAGGACCTCAATGTGAGAAAAGAATCCATCAAAATCCTTGAGGAGAACACAGGCAGCAACCTCTTCAACCTCAGCCGCAGCAACATCTTCCTAGGAACATCGGCAAAGGCAAGGGAAGCAAGGGCAAAAATGAACTATTGGGATTTCATCAAGATCAAAAGCTTTTGCACAGCAAAGGAAACAGTTAACAAAACCAAAAGACAACTGACAGAATGGGAGAAGATATTTGCAAATGACATATCAGATAAAGGGCTAGTGTCCAAAATCTATAAGGAACTTAGCAAACTCAACACCCAAAGAACAAACAATCCCATCAAGTAATGGGCAGAAGACATGAACAGACATTTCTGCAAAGAAGATCTCCAGATGGCCAACAGACACATGAAGAAGTGCTCCACGTCACTCGGCATCAGGGAAATACAAATCAAAACCACAATGAGATATCACCTCACACCAGTCAGAATGGCTAAAATTAACAAGTCAGGAAATGACAGATGCTGGCGAGGATGCGGAGAAAGGGGAACCCTCCTACACTGTTGGTGGGAATGCAAGCTGGTGCAACCACTCTGGAAAACAGCATGGAGGTTCCTCAAAATGTTGAAAATAGAACTACCCTATGACCCAGCAATTGCACTACTGGGTATTTACCCTAAAGATACAAACGCAGTGATCCGAAGGGGCACGTGCACCCGAATGTTTATAGTAGCAATGTCTACAATAGCCAAACTATGGAAAGATCCTAGATGTCCATCAACAGATGAATGGATAAAGAAGATGTGGTATATATACACAATGGAATATCATGCAGCCATCAAAAGAAATGAAATCTTGCCATTTGCAACGACATGGATGGAACTAGAGGGTATCATGCTTAGTGAAATAAGTCAGTCGGAGAAAGACAACTATCATATGATCTCCCTGATATGAGGACGTGGAGATGCAACATGGGGGGTTAGGTGGGTAGAAGAAGAATAAATGAAACGAGATGGGATTGGGAGGGAGACAAACCATAAGTGACTCTTAATCTCACAAAACAAACTGAGGGTTGCTGGGGGGAGGTGGTTGGGAGAGGGCGAGTGGAGTTATGGACATTGGGAGGGTATGTGCTATGGTGAGTGCTGTGATGTGTTAACCTGGCAATTCACAGAGCTGTACCCCTGGAGATAAAAATACATTATATGTTTATAAAAAATAAGAAATAAATAAATTTAAAAAAAAAGCAAACTGTAATTCAGAAGGCTTTTTATCCCTCTGACCTCTCTTTCTCTGCTTTATTCTTTGCTTTATATGAAGACTTGAATTTGGAAGCATGATTCTTTCCCTCCCCCTTTTTATATTTGGGAGAATAAGGATATGAATAGTTCCTAGTTTTGGATATTACATGTCCATCTACCTGGGCAGATGCTATCCTTTCTTGTTCTCTTCTAATTTCCCAAGAAAGGGTATTATATTGACTCATGCCTAGGCCAATCATAAAAGAACAGGTAAGAAGACACATGCTGTATAAAATTAGCAACAGAAAATTCCTACTAAAGAAGCCATGTGTTTAGATGTGAGGTAAGGATAGCAATGTTTTGAAAGTTACTATTAACTTGGAAATCAGTTATGTGGTTCTCTAGTATACCTACTGTTATTTGTATTATGAGGTAAAGTATCTACCCACACAAAATGTTCATCTTCCTTCCCTTACCCTTGACAGATACTGCTAATTTGCCATGGTGTCTTTTATCATGAAATCCGATGCCGGCCACTAAATTCTGCATGAGAGAAGGCTTCAGGAACCTACTCCAAATCAATTGTAGTGCAAAGTAAATCCAAATTCCCATCTCTTGCCTTTCACTTTCTCATGATACTTTTTCCATCCATTCTATCAATATCATAAAAAGGATCCAATAATTTGTAACACAATGACTGTGGTTCCTTTGCACTAATCTGAGGTGTTTTGAAGAAACACAAAGATAAAAGAAATACATACACATTTTATATTATTATATATTACATCAGCTTAAACAATATTAATATTGTTTGCCAGAACTTTATTTTCTAAATTTTCAAAAACTTTTAAGAACAAAGATATCTTAAACTTCAGGCCTGGATTTTCTTCATTAATATCACTAAATTCTCAGAAATGTTGATTATATATAAGTTTACATTTTGATTTTTCTATTTGATTTTTAAAAATTTTATTTAAATATAATTTAGTTAACATATAGTGTATTATTATTTTCAGAGGTAGAATTTAGTGATTCATCAGTTGTATATAACAACCAATGCTCATTACATCAAGTGTCCTCCTTAATGTCCATCACCCAATTACTCCAATACACCCACCCACCTACCCTCCAGCCACCCTCAGTTTGTTCCCTATAGTTAAGAGTCTCTTATGGTTTGCCTCCCTTTGATTTTATCCTATTTTACTTTTCCTTCTCTTCCCCTATGTTCATCTAGTTTGTTTCTTAAATTCCACATATGAATAAAATCGTATGGATTTGTCTTTTTCTGGCTGAATTATTTCTCTTAGCATAATGCTTTTCAGTTTCATCAACATAATTGAAAATGACAAGATTTCATTCTTTTTGGTGGCTGAGTAACTACATTATATATATAGATATAGATATAGATATCACATCTTCATTATCCATTTTTCAATTCCTTTGTTGATGAACATCTGAGCTACTTCCATATTTTGGCTGCTGTATACATTGCTGCTATTAATATTGGGTGCAGGTGTCCCTTCAGATCAGTATGTATCATTTGGATAAATACCTAGTAATGCAATTGCTGGATCATAGGGTAGTTCTATTTTTAACTTTTGAGAAACCTTCATACTGTTTTCCAGAGTGGCTCTACCAGTTTGCGCTCCCCCCCAGTAGTGTAAGAGTGCTCCCCTGTCTCTGCATCCTCATCAACATCTGTTGTTTCCTGAGTTGTTAATTTTAGCCATTCTGATAGGTGTAAGGTGGTATCTCATTGTGGCTTTGATTTCTCATGCAGAGTGATGTTGAGCATTATTTTATATGTGTATTAGCCATTTGTATGTCCTACTTGGAAAAGTGTCTGTTCATGTCTTCTGCCCATTTCTTGACTGGAATTTTCATTTTTTGGGTGTTGAGTTGAGAAGTTCTTTATAGATTTTTGATACTATCCCTTTATCTGATGTCATTTGTGAATGTCTTTTCCCATTTTGTATGTTGTTGATTGTTATTGTGCAAAAGCTTTTTATCCTGGAGAAGTCCCAATGGTTCAATTTTGCTTTTATTTCCTGTGTGTCTGGAAATGTGTCTAGCAGAGGTTGCCATGGATAAGGTAAAAAATGTTGCTGCCTCGGTTCTCCTCTTGGATTCTGATGGATTCCTGTCTCACTTTTAGGTCTTTCATCTATTTTGAATTTATTTTTGTCTATGGTGTAAAAAAAGTGGTCCCTTTTCATTCTTCTGCATGTGGCTGTTCAATTTTCCCAACACCATTTGTTGAAGAGACTGATTTTCATGCTCAGTGGAGTTTCCAAAGTCAACTGTATATAAAATATTTCAGTTAAAGCAATTAAAAAATCAAAACAAAGCAACATAATTTTAATTATAACACATAATATAGATTTACATGATACAATAATATTTTATTTTATTAAATTAATTATCACAAGAAATTAGTATATGGGGAGTGTAACAACTACTTTTGTTTCTTATGAAATCAATGAAATTATGTTATTATTTTAAAATATGCTTCATTTGTTCTTTAATTTTAAAGGATAATTCCGTGATCACTTTTGCTTATTTATATTCTGGGTCAGACTCCTTCTTAAAATTGAACCAAATACATTTTTGTACTGTTTGTGTATATACTGAGATTTGGAAAGGGAAAAGCAGAAAGAGCACTCCAGCTTTTTTTTTTTTTAAGATTTTATTTATTTATTTGATAGAGAGAGACACAGAGAGTGTGGGAACACAAGCAGGGGGAGTGGGAGAGAGAGAGAGGGTAGGGAGAGGGATAAGCAGTCTTCTGGCTGGATCCTGATGTGGGGCTCAATCCCAGAACCCTGGAATTGTGACCTGAGCCAAAAGCAGCCACTTAAACTACTGAATCACCCAGGTGCCCTAACACTCTAGCTTTTTCCCCCCCAACTTCTTTACCCCAACTTTATCTACTGCTCATGTTCTTCCTTTATCCCCCTCCTTCTTTCCTTCCTTCCTCCCTCCCTCCCTTCTTTCCTTCCTCCTTCCCCTCTTTTTTCCTTTCTCTCTCCCTTTTTCCTTCTCATTCCCTTCCTTCCTTTTGTTTTTTTTTCATTTTTTCCTTTATTAGTTTTGTTTGTCTGTCTTTCTCTTTTTCTGTCTTTATGCCTCTATTCTACTTGTAATTATTATGCATAGTCATCATAAAATAACCTCTTCTCTAATCATCTCTTAATGTGGCTCTTGCAGTTATCTTTCCTGCTCACAGAATGATCAGAGGGGGCATTGGGCTACTGTAGTTCAAGAGAGCAAGAGAGTGTTTTTTTGTATCATAATTTCTACATGTTTTCACTATGGAAATGAATAAAATGGAAACATTAATTCCAGAACACAGCTTATATTGGATAGAGAAGTATTAATTATTATATGCTATAATAGTGATTTTGAAATAGCAAAACAGAAAAAATAAAAAAAAATTGTACAGCAATTCAGTGTGTTACTTTGAATAGTCTTAAACTCTGAAAGTCACGGTGCTATGGAAGTTAAGTAGATTCTTCAAGAAATGCTGGATAATTGTGAGAAAAATAATAAGAAAATCTCTTTACCTCATCCAAAATTGCAAGTAAACATAACCTGAATTTTTATATTAGAGTTTAGATGTTGTAGTTAAAAGTTTCTAGCAAAAAAAGTTATCTTTTTAATATGTCTTCAAGAAAATATTTTTATCACTATCAGACTAAATATTTCTAGCCACCAAATGATTTTGCCTATTGTAACAATTGTTCTGATAATGTAATATTTTTAGGAATATATGTGAAAACTAATAGGTATTGTCAATTTATGCTTTGTCAAATTTAATTTTTATATAATTTGCCTCTCATACTCAAAAGCAAAACTGTTCCAAAGATATTTTGAGTATTTTTCTTTTTTATTTCCTTTTTCTATTAATTTATTTTATGTTTCCCATGTTGTGTTTTCATTGTATGAGGTTTATACTTCTTAATTCCAGAGTTTTTTCCACATCGGAAAGTAAAGTTGCATAGCATTCCATGTTTTTTACTCATATTTCTGCATTAGCAGGTTTCTTAAAATTAATCTTGCTCAAGCTGTGGATTTCTGTTGACACATTATGGAACTGCTGCAGAAGCAGAGCTAGGTTAAAAAGAAATCCGCTTGTCTAATACTAATAGCATTTCCTACAGGCTTTTCCATAAAGACAATTCCAGAAGAAGGCATAAAAGTTAGAGCATTGTTAAGATAAAATAATGACAAGATTTTCTTATTTTTTAGGTTGTAAACACTCCTTAAGGTCAGAGTTGGCCTTAGCAAAATTTGAAAAAAAGAAAAATGAACAGATACTTCTTTAGTATCCTCTCAGCCTTAATATCCTATTTTCTTTCTACCTGGACTCCCTTTCCCTGTTGGATCTTATTTGTCTCCCTGCACTTCCTTTAACCTAGTTGTCCAGTTTTTTTTTTTCCTACAAAGACAAAAACCAACTAATAAATCCTGACATCCTCTTTCTTTAAACCTAGAATGATTGAAGCTCCAGTCCTTTCAGCATGGGAGATGTGTTCTCAGTACAATGTCTGAGGTTCCACAATATTTATTGGGTTAGCAGTAATCACAGTGGACATATTAGAGATCTTACCTGCAACATAGGGTTCACAAAGCTAAGGTGGAAATAAAGCTATGATAGATCTCAGAAGATTTCTGGTGGTCAACAAAATAACACAAATGCCACACCAAAGTTAATGAAAATACACTTTTAACAAAAAATAGTAATATTCTACAGATAATTTCTGGGTACCTTGCCTTAATCTCCAGAAAATTGTCAGCACCTACTTCCATCACATTTTTATAAGACATACGATGTGAAGTTTTGTTTTGCTATGGGAACTGATTTTTGTGTGTGTACCTGGTGCTCCATTCAAATAAAATTTAGTATTAGAACTCAAAGTTTTGACTCACATATCTTGTCTTCCTAACTTGGCAAAGTCCCCAGAGTTGCAGTTTAACATGAATGTTTGAAACACAAAAAAAGTAAACATTTTAAAGAGACTAAGCTTTGGTTGACACTTCCCCCAGGATCCAGTTTTTATGGGCTTATTCTGTCTAATATAGCTTTCTGTCTTCCTCCTTTCAAATATCACCTGAGCACAATTTTTAAGTCTTTGTTTATTTTCTTCACTATCTTTCATGTTTTCCATGCCTGTTTGAAACAAAAGAAGCTCTAATTTATGTTCCATTAGGCAATGAAATGAAGCTCAAGCTTCTAGAGTATGGATCAGATTTTGAAGAGGCAACATTCATAGTATCAAAATGTTGCTCCTTAAGTCACTTGCTAAAGCAAGTTGAATGTAGGCACAAAATCCCTCCTCTCACCTCAAAACACATAGTCATGCCTTGTTACTTGATGTATTTATTATCTTAAGTGGCAGAGAAAAAAAAGGGCAAAATACTATAAACATTTGATACAAAGCACATAATGACAGAATGGCCATGATACTCCTTCCTTTCATTTTCTCCTCAGTATTGTTTATGCAGAAATTAGGTTTGTTCGAAGAGCTTCTGGTAGTATAGAAAGAATGCCACATAAACACCTTTTATAGGCGGTGGCTTTTGTACTTATATTTCAATTAAAATTTTCCCATGCCATTTTAAATTTTACCAAATTAAGTTTAAAAATATTATTTCATCCAAACAATATTTTATGGTCCATACCAAAGGATCCTTTTCAGTAGGTGAAAATATGTCAGTGTTTTTTAAAGTTTGATATAGCTTCCTGTAATATTGAAGCTAGGTTCTGCTAAGAGTAGTAAATCCATGTAAACACCATGAACATTGTTCAAAAATTCTCTCTGCCTTTCATTAAACACTCAGAGTTGATACAGAATTACTTATGGAAAGCAGGCTAGATTAAAGAAGGCAGGAAGAGTCTGGAGGACTTTAAAGAGAGAATTCAGAGAAGGAGACTATTTGGGTGTGTTTGTGATGCAATTATATTCCACACATGCTACTATATCAGCTGATGTGCATCCCAAGGAGGATTTGGAGAGTTCTAAGTATCTGCCATTTCAGATGAGTCACACATTGTGGTTTCTCCTACTTTGGGAATATCCAGAGATGTTATCATGTTCTTTTTGTAATTAATAAATACATGTCTTTCAAATGTGTCTGTTGGCATCTTTCTGTGAACATGATCTTCTCATTTTGATACCAACCTGCTGGCACATCTCTAATATGCTTATAACATTGTTGTTATCCATTTCTAGGTAATCTGCAGAGATTTGATTCTCTGCCAGGGTGAAAAAGCTGCAGTATGACATATGCTATGTTCACTCTTCATAATCCCACCACAAGGCCAACATGTCCTCACATCAGTGGGGAAAAGAGCCCCTCACACAAATTGGCAAGGACTGTGAATTACCTGAGAGCAAACTGATCTGAATAAAAAGTCCGTTTCAAATACATACCAACACTTTTAGACTATTCTCTGTAGTAAGATTAGGTAAAAAATAAAGATTTTAGTAGGAAAATGGACTAAAAAATAAAGACATGGAGAAAAAAAAACTACTTAAAGTCAAAATAAACTTAGAAAAATCAATGTGGCTGTCGTGAGGGAGTTAGCAAAAAAAGATTTAAATGTATTTATTATGCCAGAAGAGTGGGAATTATTTTAATTGAGACCTCTGAGAGAGATTTTGGCTTATGTTTTAGATGAAAATATTAGAACACTAGAGATTAATGCTCACTAAAATATACTATTTGAATACATCATTATAAGATGATGATGTTTTCAACAATGTATTAATTACACAAAATACATTTAAATATCCTAAGCAGTTAAGCTCTAAGTTCTTTCCATAATAATAACTTTGTGAAACTCATAAAATTACACTGAGAATAACTGCTGTCTATCTTTAGGACAGAAGTATTTTTAACTCTTGGTGCAGTTAATTCCTAGAAATCAATAAACTGGTATAGAGTGAAATCTTTGTTTACTACTTATGCTGGGTATACATAGGAAATTGCTCATTTGGACTATGTTGTTCACTTGCATTTCATCAAGCTAGTTTTAAAATTCTGCATGTAGTAAAGGTAAAAAATCTTTCTAATGGCAATTCATGTGTATGAGATCAATTAAAGGTAAAAGATACTTTGCTGTTTTTTACAAGATGAATTGTAAAATTACCAGAAAAACATAAGTGCCTTGGACATTGAAAGTTTGTGTGTGTGTGAAACTTGTCTATAATTTAATTTTACACAACAGATTTGAGAGAGAAAACCATAAATAAGTAGATGCTGCATTAAGGCTGGAAAGTGGAACGAGCTTCACTTGCTGTATGCTTTAATTTAATTAGATATTTTAATAAAATTTATTTTAACTCAATTGCTTCATAATCTAACCATTATTTGAGGGATGCTTTAGAAGACAGTGTGAACTAAAAAGATTGAAATGATTTTTTTTTTAAAGATTTTATTTATTTATTTGACAGAGAGAGAGATCACAAGTAGGCAGAGAGGCAGGCAGAGAGAGGGGAGGAAGCAGGTTCCCTGCAGAGCAGAGAGCCCGATGCGGGGCTCGATCCCAGGACCCTGAGATCATGACCTGAGCCGAAGGCAGTGGCTTAATCCACTGAGCCACCCAGGTGCCCCCTGAAATGATATTTTTCAATAGAAAAATGTACTTCATTATGTACTGTAGTAAATGATCAATGGCATAACATCTCACCAAATACATATATACATTATGTTTCAAAAGTTATAATTTAATAACAATCTTTCTAAAAATTTCACTGAGTGGAATTTCCAAATCAAGCATTACAGTCCTGTTCAAAAAGATTACTTAAAATTATGCCTCATGTACTGCATGCTTAAAACAAAATATTAAAATATTTAACTGGTTTTAGCATACATTAGGTATTCTGTGAGCATTTGTTGAATAAATTGGGACTATTTAAATTCTATTCATGTCATTCTTTTCTATTTAAAGTTTACTTGAAAAGATTAGAGGTTCCAAAACATGTGCATTTTTTAAAATTTGGTATCTACATGACTTAATGATCAGCCACAAAGGATTGAATTTTGTAAAGACATGATTTTAAATATGAACTGCTTTCTTTAACCTTAATAATTTAAGAGTCTCATTTTTGGGAATGGTGACATTTGTTGATAGATTAAATGGTTGCAAACTTTCCAAGCATATATGATTGAGTATTGTTTATTCTTTAGCTATGAAAATATATCTTTACAATGACAATATTATTTGATAAAATTATGGACAGTAAGGTACTATTTCAACTCCTCAATTTAGAGCAAAAATACAACATAGTATCAAGCATGTTGAGATGACTTAGAAATCTGTAATCTCTAATCATTCTTTTTGAGTGGGTTTGACAGGGTGTAACTGTCCCTCAGAACAGTGTATTACTTAAAAGTATAACCCATGAGAAATTATACTAGTTCCCAAGCATGTTTAGATATAGCCTTCAGAAAAACATATACTAGCAATAGGCCTCTGGAGGAGAGGACATTATACGTCCCTGAAGCCGAGCAGCTGGGGATGCCTGGCCCGCTCAGGGCTGAAATCTGCCTGCTTCATTTTTCCATTATCTCCCCTTCCCCGTGAAAGCACCTGTGGCTAATTAAATGAGACCTTTGAATGTGCTTGCTCAACTATAAACTTTATACTGCTTGACCAGATATATTTTGCCTTCCCTCTTGTTTATCTACAAGGCATATGATTAATGTGTAGCCTTCTTCGGCTCCTTTGTTGATTACTATCTATATCTAATAAATACAGGACTGAGGAGTTGTTCCAGGCAACAGTCTTTTCTACTGTTGTCCCCTGCTCCCTTTCTCTTGCAGCTGACTTGTTTGTGCCTCATTCTTCTCCCGTGCACCATCAGAAGTGGCAACAGGGTATAAAATCAAGTCAGTTAGGCTCTCTGAGGCTTAACAGCATCTTCTGGGCCAGCTGGAGTTCTATGTCAGAGGGAGGAGACAAAACACCACCTAGACCTACATGGCTTTAAGCATATAGCTTTTGTTTTGACTAAGTAATATATTTAAGATACAAAATTATCTGTGAATTTAAATTCTTTCTCCTATAATTAAAATTTCCTGCTTCCTTTATCTATAAGAACATAAAAGTTTATCCTGACAGTCCCTCTTGCTCAAAACATACAAACAAAGCTCAGAAAACTGGGGACATATAACTTTTACCATATTATCTCACAAAGCCTTAATATATTTTGCTATATTTGAGAATGTTGATCTCTGCCATTTTAATGGGACTTCCAATAAACTCATACAATGTACACACACACACACACACACACACACACACTGCTCATAAGTAAGGGGATGAGGCAAATGCTTTTTGAGATTTTAAGAACTGAGAATGCACATTATTAAGAATAACATCGTTAACACTTCATATGCTAACTTCAAAGAATGTCTGGTTATTGGTGGGCCCATTCCCACAAATCCAGGTAACTTAAGATTCCAAACTGGTTTGAAAACATTGTAGAAGAGAAATGGGTGGGGATGGAAGGTGTGGCTGTGGAGGAGGAGGGCAAACATGAATAGAAGGCTTTTCTCTTGGCAGTAGCATTCAGTATTTGCCATAAGGTCCTATTTTTTCCCTTATTTCCTTATCTTAGATGAGAGATGGAGGCATTAGACAACTGGTTCTTCTTCCCGAAGCTGAAGAGGGAAAGACAAGAATTTTGGTATGGGGATCTGCAAGAAGAGAATACTGTTATTCTGTGCCTTAGATTACTGACAGCTTAGCCACCACACTTGCTATCCAGCTGTGTAGAAAGTGTCCCAGGGAGAAGTAATATATGGATATTAGTCAGATAATTATTACTTGCTCATAGTCTTGGTTCTAAAGAGATATGTGAGATGAATGTATGAGATATATCCATGCTGAAGGCACTCAACTGTACAGAAAATTCTGTTCTATGGAATTGGATGGGACAAAACTAAGGTGCATGGGGAGAAAGGAAACAAGTCAATTAGCTGAATATGATGGTGAGGTCAGCTATAACTTGAGGATATAACTTGAGGTCAGCTATAACTTGAGGATAACAGACAAAGTAAATTCACATCAGCCATACATTCTGTTGTTGATGGCCAATAGGAAAAAACAGCAATCTTGCCACTATTTACTAGGAGCTGTTCATATTCCAACCTATGTATAAAAGACTAGTACTGCCAACTCACGTGGGGTGCATGTATCTACATTACCTCTTTACTCTTCTCTTTTCTGTTCTTTAGTGCCAGATGCATGAGACATCAAGGGAAGACAGGGAAAGTGTAAGAAAGCATACTACAGAATTTCACCTCTCTAAGGCAAAAGAGCAATGTTATTTCTTAGTGAGTGAGAGTAGCACTTTAAAGATTTTATTTATTTATTTGACAGAGAGAGATCAAAAGTACTCGGAGAGGCAGGCAGAGAGAGAGAGAGGAGGAAGCAGACCCCCTGCCAAACAGAGAGCCCAATGCGGGACTCAATCCCAGGACCCTGAGATCATGACCTGAGCCAAAGGCAGAGGCTTAACCCACTGAGCCACCCAGGGGCCCGAGAGTAGCACTTTAAATCAAATAAAATTGAAGTGTTGAAATAGATGTTTCTTTAAAAAAGAAAAGATTTTATTTATTTAACAGAGAGAAAGATAGTGAGAGAGGGAACACAAGCAGAGGGAAATGGAGAAGGAGAAGCAGGCCTCCCACTGAGCAGGGAGCCTGATGCGGTGCTCAGACCTAGGACCCTGGAATCATGACCTGAGCTGAAGGCAGACGCTTAAGTACTGAGCCACCCAGGTGACCCCAAATAGATAAGTTTCTTAATACTTAATATTGACTGAAATAGAAATTTGCTATTTAGGGAACTCAGAACTTACAAAGTTGGATTAACAGAGTGCATCTGTTAGACTCACAAGAAAAATGAAATAATTTCATTTGTCAAAGTAAGATTTTCAAAAGTTACAAATATGTTTCTTTTACATATATAGACTGGAATATTAGTCAAAGTTTTATTTAACTAATTAAAGAAAGAATTTGAAAGTGTGAAAAGTAAAATATCACTTAAGAAAATTTTTATAGTCACCTAATGAAAGTTTGCTAAGTTGGAAAACAAACTAGTTATTGCCCTATTGGGCCAAAAAAACACAATATTTTGGGTTACCTTCCTTACTCATTAGAAATCATTCACATCTCTCCTGACAAAAATCTACATCTTAGCCTGTCACTTCAAGAGACCACCCTCTAAAAAAAAAAAAGAAAAAAAAAAAAAAAGAGACCACCCTCTAATCAATAGTCAATAGTAAGTCAAACAAAGGCATATTCCATAGAAAGTTAAATAACTTAAGTTGGCCTGTTAGACCAGGGGTCATCACACCTGTTTGAGGGTGTGTGTGTGTGTGTGTGTGTGTGTGTACATGTTTGCGTGTGTGAAAAGTTAGAGAAATATACTTAGAATTTTTAATTCATATAGTCTCTAATGTTGGCTATTAAAGTCTATATTGTACTACAAATATAGACACAAAGCATACAGAAAAAAGGAGTAAAGCTATATTTAATACAATTTTACTGATGGATACTAAAATATGAGTTTCATATAATTTTTGTGTATTACGAAATTTTTCTGTATTTTTTTCAATTATTTAAAAATGTGAAAAACAATCTTAACCTGTTGGTGATAAGGAGAACAGGTGGTAGGCTAATTTGGCCTGCAGGCTACACTTTGCTGACTCCTGTGGTACGGTCTGTGACATTCAAAAAACAGCAATTATATTTTATGTTCAAGTTTTCTTAATATATGCTATACATCCTTGAGCTGAATCTTTTCACATCTGTTTCACCACAATTGAATGTTCCAGTTGAAAATGATTTAAGGAGGTTGGAGAGCAAGATGGAGGAGGAGTAGAAGACTAAAATTACATCAGATCCCAGGAGTTCAACTATATAAGTATCAAACCATTCCAAACACCAACACACCCAACAGGAGATAGAAGAGAAGAAGAGCAGCAATTCTAAGAACAGAAACTGACTACTTTCTGAAAGGTAAGACATGCGGAAAAATGAATCTGAAATAGCGGGAAGAGAGACCATGGGGGGAGGGGCCAGTACTGGCAAGCAGTGGAGCAGTGGAGCACAAAATCAGAACTTTTAGAAGTCTGTTCCACTGAGGGACATAGCTCCAGAGGAAAGTGGGGGTGGAGCCCTCATGGGGACAGTGTGGTCCCAGGTCTCGTGGGGTCACAGAAAGATTGGGGGTATCTGAATGTGGCTGCCAGGTATAGGAGCAGTAAAGGTGACCATAGAGACAGAGCCAAAGAGTGAATTTTCAGCTCATGTTTACCTTAAACTGTGATACAAGGCATAGTCGGGCCACTGTTCCTCAAGCAGTGACTGCACAAGTGGCAGATCCAGGGAGACTCACCTTCCTACTCTGAGAGGAGCACCATGGCAGGAATCTTCTGGGTTTGGAGATTCAAGGCGGGGCCATGTGCCAGATAGAAACACCCAGTCACAGGCTGGGTGAATTCAGAGTGCAGCCAGAGACCAAGGAGACAGGAGTGATTGACTGCTTGTCTCTGGGGACACACTGAGGAGTGGGGCCCTGAGCTATGGGCTCCTCCAGGCCAGAGACTTCAATCCTGTCCTCAAAGCTCTACAGAAAGCATTCAGGGAACAAAAGCTCCGAGAGCAAACCTGAGCAGATTACTTAGACTGGTCCCTGGCAAGGCCTGTGCAATTCTGCCTCACACAAAGACATTTGAGAATCACTGCAATAGGCCCCTCTCCCAGAAGATCAGCAAGAACATCCAGCCAAGAACAAGCTCACCAATCAAGGAGAACAGCAGAACTCCAGAGGTAGGGAAAAGCAACACACAGAATTCGTGGCTTTTCCCCTATGATCCTTTAGTCTTGCAAAGTTAAAGTTTTTTAATTTTATTTTTTTCTTATTCTATTTTTTTAACTTATCCTTTTTTCTCTCTTAACTTTTTTTTTAAGATTTTATTTATTTATTTGACAGACAGAGATCACAAGAAGGCATAGAGGCAGGCAGGGTGGGGGAGTGGGGAGCAGGCTCCCTATTGAGCACAGAGCCTGATGTGGGGCTCAGTCCCAGGACCCTGAGATTATGACCTGAGCCAAAGTCAGAGGCTTCAACCCACGAAGCCACCCAGGCACCCCTGTAATGTTTTTAACTAGTTTATCTTAACAATACCTTTCTAAAAAAAAAAATCTATTTAAACCGTCATTGTTATAGTCATATTTTAATCTCTTCATTATATTTAACATTAATTTTTGTATGCATATAGTTTTTTTTTCCAAAAAATCAGGGGATAAAATTTTTCTAATAGAGCAAAATATACCCTAATCTAGCATATGTCTTTGCTCTAGTCAACAACCTGAGAACATTCCCTCCTCTTTTTTTTATTCTTTTTCCAACCAACTTACTTTATCAATGCCTTTTTTAGATTTTTTCTTTAATTTTCATCTTTACAGTCATATTCCATCTGTTCATTGTGTTTACCCTTATTTTTACCCATATATATATATGGGTATTATATATATAATTATATATATATTATATATATGTAATTTTCTTTCTTTAAAATTTTGGGAGGTAGTTTCTTCTAAGAGACCAAACAACAGCCAAAATAAAGTGGGTGGCTCTTTTCTATTCACCAGTATATGTATGTATATATATATATATATATATATATATATATATATATATATGTAATTTTAATTTTTATTTATTTTTTCCCCTTTCTTCTGCCACTGGTTTTGGATCTCTTCTGATTAAGTTAGTGCACATTTTCTGGAGTCTTCTCATTCAATATACTTTTCTGAATAAAATGACAAGGCGGAGAAACTCACCAAAATAAAGAACAAGAGGCAGTACAGATGGCTAGGGACCTAATCAATATGTACATTGGTAATATATCAGAACTAGAGTTTAGAACAATGATTCTCAAGGTGCTAGCTGGGCTCAAAAAAGGCATGGAAGATATTAGAGAAATGCTTCCTGGAGAAATACAGTCCCTTTATGGAGAAATTAAAGAAAAAATATCTAACCAAGTTGAAATCAAAACAGCTATTAATGAGGTGCAATCAAAAATGGAGGCTCTAATTGCTAGGATAAATGAGGCAAAAGAACAAATTAGTGATATAGAAGAACAAATGATGGAGAATACAGAAGCTGAGCAAAAGAGAAAAACAACTACTGGACCATGAGGGGACAATTCAAGTGATAAGTGATACCATAAGATGAAACAATATTAGAATAATCAGGAACTCAGAAAAAGAAGAAAGAGAGAGGAGGGCAGAAGGTATATTGGAGTGAATTACAGTAGAGAATTTCCCTACTATAGCAAGGGAACAAGGAGGAGGCAAAGAATCTGTACTCTGAAAACCATAAAGTACTCATGAAAGAAATTGAGGAACACACAAAGAAATGGAAAAATGTTCCATGCTCATGGATTGGAAGAAAAAATATGGTGAAAATGTCTATAAAGCAATCTACCTAAAGCAATCTACAGGTTTAATGCAATCCCTTTCAAAATCCCATCCATTTTTATCAAAGAAATGGAACAAAATAATCCTAAAATTTATATGGAACCAGAAAAGACCTCAAATAGCCAGAGGAATATTGAGAAAGAAAACCAAAGTTGGTGGCATCACCATTCCAGTCTTCAAGCTCTATTACAAAGCTGTCATCATCAAGAGAGTACAGGACTGGCACAAAAGCAGACACACAAATCAATGGAACAGAAATAGATCCTCAGCTGTATGGTCAACTAATCTTTGACAAAGGAGGAAAGAATATCCAATGGAAAAAAAGACAGTCTCTTCAACAAATGGTGTTGGGAAAACTGGACAGCCACATGCAGAAAATTGAAACTGGACCATTTCCTTATACCACACACAAAAATAGACTCCAAATGGATGAAGGACCTCAATGTGAGAAAGGAATCCATCAAAATCCTTGAGGAGAACATAGGCAGCAACCTCTTCAACCTCAGCCTGAGCAACTTCTTCCGAGAAACATCACCAAAGGCAAGGGAAGCAAGGCCCAAAATGAACTATTGGGACTTCATCAAGATCAAAAGCTTCTGCAAAGCAAAGGAAACAGTCAACAAAACCAAAAGACAACTGACAGAATGGGAGACAATATTTGCATATGCCATAATCAGATAAAGGGCTAATATCCAAAATCTATAAAGAACTTATCAAACTCAACACCCAAAGAAGAAATAATCCAATCAAGAAATGAGCAGAAGACAATGAACAGACATCTCTGCAAAGAAGACATCCAGATTGCCAACAGACACATGAAAAGTGCTCCATGTCACTCGGCATCAGGGAAATATAATTCAAAACCACAATGAGATACCACCTCACACCAGTCAGAATGGCTAAAATTAACAAGTCAGGAAACGACAAATGTTGGTGAGGATGAGGAGAAAGGGGAACCCTCCTACACTCTTGGTGGGAATGCAAGGTGGTGCAGCCATTCTGGGAAACTGCATGGAGGTTCCTCAAAAAGTTGAAAATAGAGCTACCCTATGACCCAGCAATTACACTGCTGGGTATTTACCTTAAATATAGAAATGTAGTGATCTGAAGGGGCATGTGCACCCAAACGTTTATAGCAGCAATGTCTACAATAGCCAAGCTGTGGAAAGAACCTAGATGTCTATCAAAAGATCAATGGATAGTGATGATGTGGTATACACACACACACACACACACACACACACACACACACACATACACACACACAGAGTGGAATACTATGCAGCCATCAAAAGAAACGAAATCTTACCATTTGCAATGATGTGGATGGAATTAGAGGGTATTATGCTAAGCAAAATAAGTCAGTCATAGAAAGACAATTATCATATGATCTCCCTGATATGAGGAATTTGGGAGACAGAGTGGGGCAGCTGGGAGGTAGGGAAGGAAAAAATGAAACAAGATGGGATTTGTAGGGAGACCAACCATAAGAGACTATTAATCTTATAAAACAAACTGAGGGTTGCTAGGAGGTGGGGGGTGTTGAGAGGGTCATTGGGTTATGGACATTGGGGAGGGTATGTGCTATGGCAAGTGCTGTGAAGTGTGTATACCTGACAATTTACAAATAATACAGAATAGGTTAGGGGCACCTGCATGGCTCAGTGGGTTAAAACCTCTGCCTTCCGCTCAGGTCATGATCCCAGGGTCCTGGGATTGAGCCCTGCATCGGGCTCTCTGCATGTCAGGGAGCCTGCTTGCCTTCCTCTCTCTTTCTGTCTGCCTCTCTGCCTACTTGTGATCTGTCTGTCAAATAAATAAATAGGATCTTTTAAAAAAACACGTTATAGGTTAATAAAAATAATTAGTAAAAAGTAAAAATAAAGTGACTTAAGGATATTGGACCTTAATCAGAAACAAAATGAATAATAATGCACATTGTTAAATAGTTTTGGTTTTTTTTTTTGTTTTTTTGTTTTTTTTTTACCTCATTTCTACATTTTTTTCCCTTTTTATTAATTTTTTCAGTGTAACAGTATTCATTCTTTTTGCACAACACCCAGTGCTCCATGCAAAACGTGCCCTCCCCATCACCCACCACCTGTTCCCCCAACCTCCCACCCCTGACCCTTCAAAACCCTCAGGTTGTTTTTCAGAGTCCATAGTCTCTTATGGTTCGCCTCCCCTCCCCAATTTCCATAGCCCGCTCCCCCTCTCCCAATCCCACCTCCCCCCAGCAACCCCCAGTTTGTTTTGTGAGATTAAGAGTCATTTATGGTTTGTCTCCCTCCCAATCCCATCTTGTTTCATTTATTCTTCTCCTATCCCCCTACCCCCCCATGTTGCTTCTCCATGTCCTCATATCAGGGAGATCATATGATAGTTGTCTTTCTCCGATTGACTTATTTCACTAAGCATGATACGCTCTAGTTCCATCCACGTCATCGCAAATGGCAAGATTTCATTTCTTTTGATGGCTGCATAGTATTCCATTGTGTATATATACCACATCTTCTTTATCCATTCATCTGTTGATGGACATCTAGGTTCTTTCCATAGTCTGGCTATTGTAGACATTGCTGCTATAAACATTCGGGTACACGTGCCCCTTCGGATCACTATGTTTGTATCTTTAGGGTAAATACCCAGTAGTGCAATTGCTGGGTCATAGGGTAGTTCTATTTTCAACATTTTGAGGAACCTCCATGCTGTTTTCCAGAGTGGTTGGACCAGCTTGCATTCCCACCAACAGTGGAGGAGGGTTCCCCTTTCTCCACATCCTCTCCAGCATCTGTCATTTCCTGACTTGTTAATTTTAGCCATTCTGACTGGTGTGAGGTGATATCTCATTGTGGTTTTGATTTGTATTTCCCTGATGCCGAGTGACGTGGAGCACTTTTTCATGTGTCTGTTGGCCATCTGGATGTCTTCTTTGCAGAAATGTCTGTTCATGTCCTCTGCCCATTTCTTGATTGGATTGTTTGTTCTTTGGGTGTTGAGTTTGCTAAGTTCCTTATAGATTTTGGATACTAGCCCTTTATCTGATATGTCGTTTGCAAATATCTTCTCCCATTCTGTCAGCTGTCTTTTGGTTTTGTTAACTGTTTCCTTTGCTGTGCAAAAGCTTTTGATCTTGATGAAATCCCAATAGTTCATTTTCGCCCTTGCTTCCCTTGCCTTTGCCGTTGTTCCTAGGAAGATGTTGCTGCGGCTGAGGTCGAAGAGGTTGCTGCCTGCGTTCTCCTCAAGGATTTTGATGGATTCCTTTCTCACATTGAGGTCCTTCATCCATTTGGAGTCTATTTTCGTGTGTGGTGTAAGGAAGTGGTCCAATTTCATTTTTCTGCATGTGGCTGTCCAATTTTCCCAGCACCATTTATTGAAGAGGCTGTCTTTTTTCCATTGGACATTCTTTCCTGCTTTGTCGAAGATTAGTTGACCATAGATTTGAGGGTCGATTTCTGGGCTCTCTATTCTGTTCCACTGATCTATGTGTCTGTTTTTGTGCCAGTACCATGCTGTCTTGATGGTGACAGCTTTGTAATAGAGCTTGAAGTCCGGAATTGTGATGCCACCAACTTTGGCTTTGTTCTTCAATATTCCTTTGGCTATTCGAGGTCTTTTCTGGTTCCATATAAATTTTAGGATTATTTGTTCCATTTCTTTGAAAAAAATGGATGGTATTTTGATAGGGATTGCATTAAATGTGTAGATTGCTTTAGGTAGCATAGACATTTTCACAATATTTATTCTTCCAATCCAGGAGCATGGGACATTTTTCCATTTCTTTGTGTCTTCCTCAATTTCTTTCATGAGTACTTTATAATTTTCTGTGTATAGATTCTTAGTCTCTTTGGTTAGGTTTATTCCTAGGTATCTTATAGTTTTGGGTACAATTGTAAATGGGATTGACTCCTTAATTTCTCTTTCTTCAGTCTTGTTGTTGGTGTACAGAAATGCAACTGATTTCTGTGCATTGATTTTATATCCTGACACTTTACTGAATTCCTGGACAAGTTCTAGCAGTTTTGGAGTGGAGTCTTTTGGGTTTTCCACATATAGTATCATATCATCTGCGAAGAGTGATAGTTTGACTTCTTCTTTACCAATTTGGATGCCTTTAATTTCTTTTTGTTGTCTGATTGCTGAGGCTAGGACTTCTAATACTATGTTGAATAGCAGTGGTGATAATGGACATCCCTGCCGTGTTCCTGACCTTAATGGAAAAGCTTTCAGTTTTTCTCCATTGAGAATGATATTTGCGGTGGGTTTTTCATAGATGGCTTTGATAATATTGAGGTATGTGCCCTCTATCCCTACACTTTGAAGAGTTTTGATCAGGAAGGGATGCTGTACTTTGTCAAATGCTTTTTCAGCATCTATTGAGAGTATCATATGGTTCTTGTTCTTTCTTTTATTAATGTGTTCTATCACATTGATTGATTTGCAGATGTTGAACCAACCCTGCAGCCCTGGAATAAATCCCACTTGATCGTGGTGAATAATCCTTTTAATGTACTGTTGAATCCTATTGGCTAGTATTTTGGCGAGAATTTTTGCGTCTGTGTTCATCAAGGATATTGGTCTGTAGTTCTCTTTTTTGGTGGGATCCTTGTCTGGTTTTGGGATCAAGGTGATGCTGGCCTCATAGAATGAGTTTGGAAGTTTTCCTTCCATTTCTATTTTTTGGAACAGTTTCAGGAGAATAGGTATTTATTCTTCTTTAAATGTTTGGTAGAATTCCCCTGGGAAGCCGTCTGGCCCTGGGCTTTTGTTTGTTTGGAGATTTTTGATGACTGTTTCAATCTCCTTACTGGTTATGGGCCTGTTCAGGTTGTCTATTTCTTCCTGGTTCAGTTGTGGTAGTTTATATGTCTCTAGGAATGCATCCATTTCTTCCAGATTGGCCAATTTGTTGGCGTAGAGTTGCTCATAGTATGTTCTTATAATTGTCTGTATTTCTTTGGTGTTAGTTGTGATCTCTCCTCTTTCATTCATGATTTTATTGATTTGGGTCCTTTCTCTTTTCTTTTTGATGAGTCTGGCCAGGGGTTTATCAATCCTATTGATTCTTTCAAAGAACCAGCTCCTAGTTTCATTGATTTTTTCTATTGTTTTTTTGGTTTCTATTTCATTGATTTCTGCTCTGATCTTTATGATTTCTCTTCTCCTGCTGGGTTTAGGGTTTCTTTCTTGTTCTTTCTCCAGCTCCTTTACGCGTAGGGTTAGGTTGTGTACTTGAGACCTTTCTTGTTTCTTGAGAAAGGCTTGTACCGCTATATATTTTCCTCTCAGGACTGCCTTTGCTGTGTCCCACAGATTTTGAACTGTTGTGTTTTCATTATCATTTGTTTCCATGAATTTTTTCAATTCTTCTTTAATTTCCTGGTTGACCCATTCATTCTTTAGAAGGATGCTGTTTAGTCTCCATGTATTTGGGTTCTTTCCAGCTTTCGTCTTGTGATTGAGTTCTAGCTTCAGAGCATTGTGGTCTGAAAATATGCAGGGAATAATCCTAATCTTTTGATACCGGTTAAGACCTGATTTGTGACCCAGGATGTGATCTATTCTGGAGAAGGTTCCATGTGCACTAGAGAAGAATGTGTATTCTGTTGCTTTGGGATGAAATGTTCTGAATATATCTGTGATGTCCATCTGGTCCAGTGTGTCATTGAAGGCCTTTATTTCCTTGTTGATCTTTTGCTTGGATGATCTGTCCGTTTCAGTGAGGGGAGTATTAAAGTCCCCTACTATTATTGTATTATTATTGATGTGTTTCTTTCATTTTGTTATTAATTGGTTGATATAGTTGGCTGCTCCCACGTTAGGGGCATAGATATTTAAAATTGTTAGATCATCTTGTTGGACAGACCCTTTGAGTAGGATATAGTGTCCTTCTTCATCTCTTATTATAGTCTTTGGCTTAAAATCTAATTGATCTGATATAAGGATTGCCACCCCAGCTTTCTTCTGATGCCCATTAGCATGACAAATTGTTTTCCACCCCCTCACTTTAAATCTGGAGGTGTCTTCGCGTCTAAAATGAGTTTCTTATAGGCAACATACTGATGGGTTTTGTTTTTTTATCCATTCTGATACCCTGTGTCTTTTGATTGGGGCATTTAGCCCATTAACATTCAGGGTAACTATTGAGAGATATGAATTTAGTGCCATTATTAGTCTGTAAGGTGACTGTTACTGTATATTGTCTCTGTACCTTTCTGATCTACTACTTTTAGGCTCTCTCTTTGCTTAGAGGACCCCTTTCAATATTTCCTGTAGAGCTGGTTTGGTGTTTGCAAATTCTTTCAGTTTTTGTTTGTCCTGGAAGCTTTTTATCTCTCCTTCTATTTTCAATGATAGCCTAGCTGGATAGAGTATTCTTGGCTGCATGTTTTTCTCGTTTAGTGCTCTGAATATATCATGCCAGCTCTTCCTGGCCTGCCAGGTCTCTGTGGATAAGTCTGCTGCCAATCTAATATTTTTACCATTGTATGTTACAGACTTCTTTTCTTGGGCTGCTTTCAGGATTTTCTCTTTTTTGCTAAGACTTGTAAATTTTACTATTAGGTGACGGGGTGTGGACCTATTCTTGTTGACTTTGAGGGGGGTTCTCTGCACCTCCTGGATTTTGATGCTTGTTCCCTTTGCCATATTAGGGAAATTCTCTCCAATGATTCTCTCCAATAGACCTTCTGCTCCCCTCTCTGTTTCTTCTTCTTCTGGAATCCCAATTATTCTAAGGTTGTTTCGTCTTATGGTGTCACTTATCTCTCGAATTCTCCCCTCATGGTCCAGTAGCTGACCCTGCATGGGCTTTACCCCGGTTTAGCCCCTGGAGCAATGTCCCTCAGTGGAACAGACTTTTAAAAGTCCTGATTTTGTGCTCCGTTCCTCCGCCGCTTGCCGGGAGCCGGCCCCTCCCCCCGCGGTCTATCTTCCCGTCGTTTTAGATTCACTTCTCCGCCAGTCCTACCTTTCAGAAAGTGGTTGATTTTCTGTTTCTAGAGTTGCTGTTCTTCTTCTCTTCGCTCTCCCGTTGGATTTGTAGGTGTTTGCTATGTTTAGATAAGCTATCGAGCTGATCTCCTGTTACCTGATGTAGTCTCAGGCTGCTACTTCTCCGCCATCTTGACTCCTCCCCCCAGTTTTGTTTTTTTTTTTTCTAGTTTAAACCGCATATAGCCTAGACAGGTGAGTCACTTAGATTCTTTGGACCTGACATAGCTCAGATATACTTGGGCTAACTTATTTCTAAGATTATTTTTAAGTATAAGACTATTTGGTACAGTAAACCTAAAACAAATGAAAATTATTAGAACATTTTTTCTACATATTTTTCACACTGAGAAATTTATGCCAAGTGAGAATTGTATTTTCAACTTCAAACAAGTGTCAACATTATCTATATTTTATAGAGTTTAGTGTTTAAAGGATTTGCATTTAGAGTGACATATGTTTCTCTTCTTGTGGATTCAACCAACAAGAATATGAGCCCTAGAAGTATTTTGAAAACTAAGATGTCTTGGGGAAAAAGTACAATCAAAATGAAGTTGTATGAAATATTAGCAATTACCATTTTATTACAGAATTCTGGATGTTGAATCCCTGGTAGGAATGAGAAAGGCATTCAAGCCTAAATGAGCTATTCAAAGTAAATCCTAGTTCTATAAAAATTTCATAAGCCAAATTATCTCAAAGAGGAGAAGCTAGATCAATTAGAGATTGATATGAAAGTTGTAAACAAATCTTTCAAACACATTTGAGGCATTAAAATGGCACTTAAGGCCAATTCTGCCATTGAAACTCTTTAGAATTATACATATTCCAAAGAAGAGATGAATTTTGAAGTCATGGATAAATTTGTTTCTTAAATGGAGAAATTATATCTATTAAAGAGAAAAAGGAAACATTCAATTTAATTGCTGTTAAGCAGGTTGGTGACACTAGCATAGAGATTTTGTATTGTGATAGTTGTCAAGATATTTCTGACTATTTCCTTTCATCACATAGAGATAAAACTAGCCCGTCTGAAAGCTACCATTTGAATGGTTTGTGAGAGTTCTCTTTCTAAGTGTTTAGGGACAGAAAGGAGTGACTTAACCTATTTATGCATAAAAATTCAGTCACCTTACTGTTTGTGGAAATATAAAATTCTTTTTCTTTTTCAATAATTTTATGAGTTTGTCAAATATATTAGGGAAAGGTAAACTTAAGTAAAATGATAAGTATAGTGGGAAAATGTTTTAACACACATTACTATAAAGTGTTTAGTGTAAGAATAATAGAACCTTCCCTGATGACAGACCTCCTGTTAATTGCACCTTCACATGGTTTAAGTGCCTACCATGTTTCAAACACTGTACTAGATCTTCACATGGTTTATGTATTTACCATGTTTCAAACACTGTACTAGATTAAAACTTCTTGTTTGTTCTTTTGTTCTTTTTTATAGTGAAAGAATAAAGACAGACTATTTTTTAAAAATATTTTATTTATTTGACAGAGAGAGAACACAAGTAGGCAGAGAAGCAGGCAGGCAGAGAGCGGGTAGCAGGCTCCCCGTTGAGCTGAGAGCCCGATGCAGGGTTTGATCCCAGGGCCCGAAGACCATGACCTGAGCCAAAGGCAGAGGCCCAACCCATGGAGCCACCCAGGCACCCAAGAGATTATTTTTAAATGAAAATGTTATTGTCAAATGTTTGTCAATTAATGTTATAGGACAGTTCAAGAGATAAAAAGAAGATGGAATCACAGAAAATGTCACTTTTATAATGCAAAGTATACATTTTCTTATGCTTACTATATTGAAAATTATTTAGAATTAATTAGAACCCCTGGAATACTGGTAAAGCTATGCCATGTAGGTAAACCTACATTTTATTTTATTTATTTTATTTTTTAAAGATTTTATTTATTAATTGGACAGAGAAAGAGAGATCATAAGTAGGCAGAGAGGCAGGCAGAAAGAGAGGGGAAGCAGGCTTCCTGCTGAGCAGAGAGCCCGATGTGGGACTCAATCCCAGGACCTGAGATCATGACCTGAGCTGAAGGCAGAGGCTTAACCCACTGATGCATCCAGGCACCCTAAACCTACATTTTAATAACAAAACATATTGAAGTAGGATGACAAGTGAGTACAAATAAAATTAAGATTAATAATTATAATTTTTGTTTCAATATATATAAATATCAGGATTGAAGAAATACATGACTTAAAATTCATAGGGTGGAAAATCATTAAATTTTAGATTAATAAAATATAATTTTATTTTAAATACAATAAATTAAATGTTAATATATCAGATTATTATAATATATCCAGATAATGTTTAATATATATATTAAGAGTTTTCCTTTATATTTTTATATCAATTCCTTTTATGTTAATTCATATTTGTCTATAGGTTTTATATATCTTATAAAGTTCATGTAACTTATAGGTGTCAATAGGACACGGATTTGGTCATGGGTGAGGGTGTTCTCCTTATGGGCATATCTGTAATGTATATTTTTGCAAATCAGCTATGTAATTTTAATACAAATATATCTTAATTTTCACAAATCATTTTTCAAGATTGACATATAGTGACAATGAACAATTGAATAAACATGAATTTTATAACTTTCATACCTATTATTACTGACACATCCATGACATTAGCAAATAATTTATAAGAAACTTTGAAAGGCAATGCATGTGGTCTTTAAAGTTACTTATAAAAATCTACCTACATATATGGATTGCATTATGCATCATATATATTCTCATGGTCTCTAATAATTTCAATATGAATTTTTATTGGAGTTATTTTACTATGAACACCCCAATTTTTGAAAAATATGTAAACATATTTATGTATACACTTATTTATTAATATATATTATATGCAAGTGTGTACATATTTAATAAAATCCATGTTCATATTTACTAATATGATATACACAATATAAATTGTAAAAAGCGTCTTCAAAGAATATTCTACAAATAAATACATAGAAGAGTTCTAATATTTTTGTTCTTCATCTTTTGGAGTACCTTCTTTGCCCCATCTGGTAACTATGGAGGCTAGTACTGTAGCTCAATAATTCAATGCCTATGGATGGAGGAGGTGGATTTTCTTCTGTACGGGGAATATATACCAGAATTTTGGTGTTGGTGGTAGGATATATGTTCTTAAAATAGGTTAAAAATCATTGCCTTGGAAGAGAAACTGTGAAAGACTGAATTCAACAGATTTTTTTTTCTCTATTATAAATCTTAAGAATTCTTTCATCTGTAAACTTTTTTCAAGAAATGAGAACTTTGCTGCAGAAGAGGAGGGAGTTGGAGAAGAATCAAATCTGAATCTAATTACAAGGATAGTCTAGGAATTACATATTCAGAGAAAATAACTAGATAACTAAAGCCCACTTTCACATTCATAATTTGTCAATAATAAAATTTAAAAACAAAAATTATCTTGCTCACTAATCCATTTATTAGCTGACATTCATGGGAATGGTGTGGATTCTTCTCAAACTATAAAATATTGAACAAGAAACAGATCCCAAGAGAAATGGAAATG